>NC_056728.1:1665109639-1665284639 GCF_019279795.1 Protopterus annectens | reverse complement strand
GAGCATGACAGAAACCTCAAAGTTCTGGAAAGAGCACGTAAAGTGAATCTTAAGCTGAATCCTCAGAAGTGCAAGTTCAGGCTATGAGAAGTTATTTATGTTAGGTCATTTGTTTACCATTTCAGACTTATGACCAAATTCTTCCAAGCAAACAGCAATTTTTGAGATGCCAGCTCCAGACAATGTTTAGGCCCTACAACATTGTCTTGGCATGGTTAATTACCTAGGCAAGTTCATTTCGGACTTGAGCCAACTTTTAGCACCACTTAGAGAGCTGATCCACAAAGATGTATCCAACAACACCAGAGAGAATTTGATGTCCTGAAACAGAGAATTGCCAGTCCACCAACTCTCAGATACTATGATGTTCACAAACCAGTTACTCTTTCTTGTGATGCTTCGAAATTTGGTCTTGGTGTAGTGAATCTGAAGAGGGTAGACCAGTAGCCTATGCATAGAGACCTCTAATCCAAACTGAAATGCACTATGCATAGATAAAGAACTCATGGCAATTGTGTTTGCATGTTCGAATTTCCATGATTAGATTTGTGGTAGACCTATCCAGACTGAAACAGATCACCAATCTCTAGTCGCTGTTTTGAGAAAGCCTATGCATACAGCTCCTGCCAGATTACAATGCACGATACTCAAATTGCAAAAGTATAATTTCAGTCATGTCTACATGAAAGGCAAACTTATTTATCATGCTGATAAATTATCCAGATTGGTCAGAAATACCACTGAACAGCATGAAAATGAGAAACTTGATTTTGAAGTCATGGAAGGGAGAAATTTTTTTTTTCCACACATCTTGATGAGCTTAGAAGTCGTACAGCCTCAGATCCAGTTCTTCAAAAACTCATCCACTTTGTCAGTCGAGGATGGCCGTCAAAGCAGTTTTGTTTACCAGTGGAAGTGCAACCGGTTTTCCATATAGAGATGAGATTTTTGTCAGACAGTGGTATCCTCATGAGAGGTCCAAAAGTGATTGTTCCAAAAATCTTGCAACAAAAATCTTGCAACAAGAGTATATTAATGTCTTGTATTGTGGCCACCCAGGAACTGATTCTATCAAAAGAAGGGCGAGAGAACTAGTCTTTTGACCTTCTATGTCACAGGATATTGAGAGAGTACTTTCATCTCGTTCTTTATGTAATAATACTAAGCCGCATCAAAAGAAAGAATCACTTTAAACCAGAACCACTTCAACTAAACCAGATTCCTGGGCTACCATGGTCGAGCCCGCATAGTTTTCTGACAGTGGTACACAGTTTAGAAGCCAGCAGTTCAAAAGATTTGCTGAGGAGTGGGGCTTTACTCATGTCACGAGTAGCCCTCAGTACCTGCAGTCAAATGGTTTGGCAGAACATTCATTTTAAAGTGCAAAACAATTACTAGAGAAGTTGAAATGAGACAACTGTGATGTTTTCTTGAATCTCAGAAATGTTCTCACAATAAATATCTTGGTTCACCTGCACAGAGGCTTCTGTTGAAACAAACCAGAACCACACTACCAATTAGTAGTTCGTTATTGGTTCATTATTGGTTCCATGTGTCAACAACAGATCTTGGTTCCATGTGTCAAGAACAACAGATCAGTAAAAGCCAGTCTGTTAAAGAAGCGCTTATCCCAGAAGTCCTATTATGATAAGAACAGCAAATTGCTCAGTCCATGACGAGAAGGGGAGGTAGTGAGGATGCAGACATCCAAAGGTTTTGATCAGATTGATGTCATGAAAAGTGTATGTCCTGAGCCGAGATTGTGTGCTGTGGAAACGTAGTGAGTATAATTTAGGCCGAACTGGGAAACATTTGATCCCAGTGTCTGAACCTGTATTGCAGTATCATACCTGAGAGAGAGAGAGACTCTCTATATCTCGGTGAGTTACCCAGCATTCCAGTTCCAGAGAACGATCCAGTAACTATCCCTGATCCTGAAAAGAATCCTGAAACTCCTGAAACAGTTTGTTCACCAATAACTGGCTCTGTTTCTAAACCCAGTTCTGACTGCTATATCAGTAGATGAGGTCGCATTTCCATGCCATGTTCCAGATACATGGCAACTTGGACATAAGGACATGAATATTGTTTATTTTTTTATCTACACCATTGCATGTTTCTTTTCAAATGTCATTATATTGTGGGCAATTCATTAAAGAGGGATGATGGAGCTCAACATTCATGTATTTCTAGGGGCTTGCACAAGGTTATAAAGACTGAGCACGTACGAATCTGACTGCCATTTTGTTATAAGCTGTTGAGATTTAAGCATGTATGTCTGTGTAGTTTAATTGTTTATATTTTGTAATACTGCTGTCCATCCTGATGTTTCTGTGTAATAAAGCATTTAAACAAACTACCCTATCTGTTCGTCTTTTTAATGGGAAACAAGACGAGCGACAGTGTTGGAAGTTGGAAGTGTTGTCATTTTCAGTTGTATGTCCAAGAAAGTATTGTCACAGTTTAGGGCTGTGATTAAGAATATATATCATCATTGGGATTGAGAAGCTGTGATCTATGCAGTGAAGTTTATAGGTGGGTGATGAAAGTATAGGCTGTGCTTTACAATGGCTTCTGAGGTTGTAGTGTGGGGTTGTTAAGCTCACTTTCATAGTGAGTGGCAATGGGATGTCTTGGTTAGGAAGTTTGAAGACTAACTGGGAGCCTAGGATGAAGCTTGATCTGCTTTCTGCAGGTAGCTTTTAGACTTTTTTGGCTTTTGGTAGCGTAACACAATGATGATCCATACATAATTTTAGTTCTCATGTACACAACAGAATTTCCAAAAATAACTTCACCGAGACAAGTTGTACAGGACTAAAGATGTCCTAACAGCCAAAGCTGGAGTCTCCACAGTTAGAGGCTACCTTCTACCTTACCTCACATATTCCTCACTTGCTTAATAACTTGGATCAACGAAAACTGAAACAAACATATAATATGACCACCTATTTTGTTTCTGGGTGCATTACTTCTGCTCACCATTGTTTTTGTCTGCATGGACTGCACCCCCCCCCCCTCCCGATGGAACTGGCAACTATGCAGAGTTCTACACCAGTGCTTTATACAAACACTATATAACTGCACTGACTCTGCCATTACTGATATGACCAAAAGAAGCTTCTTAAGGAAGAGCAAACCTGCCTGGTGGGCAACTGCCCATTAACAGGCTTTACAATAAGAGGAAGAAATTGCTGTCTTAAGAGCAAGGAGGTGCGAGCCTCAAAGTGGAAACACTCCCTCCTTAGCTTAATCACGCAAATAAGACTTCTTCTGAAGTCCTCCAAAGCAAACTATGAATTCAGATTAGCTTCCTCAACTAAGGACAGCCATAAGGCATTCTTTAGTTGCATATGTAACCTAATGGGAAAGGCCCAGATTTGTGCCAAACTGGTAGTTAATGATATCACACATACTGCGTCTGTGGACATGGCTAACCTGTTGGCCGACAGGTTCTGTGACCCTGTCCCTGCCACGCCTACCCCTTGAAATCCCCATCACCTGTCCCTTACCTTGTATCTCTAACGAACAGGCCATAAACACCCTCTTTAAGGCCAAAAGCATACCATGTGTGGGACCTGATACCATCCCAGGCTGCTTCCTACATGGTCTACAACAAGAATTAGTGACGTTATTGGGTACTTTTTTACATTCATAGTCTAAACACTGGCTTCATCCCAGCTGAATATGTTATTCCCTTGCACAAAGGTGGTGCTTTCGTTGACCCTGGGAAATATAGACCTGTTAGCCTGACTAGCCTTATCTGCAAGGCCATGGAGCGAATCATCATGGACCTTATCAACGAAGATTCATCTCCAAACACTTGACCTCTTCAGTTTGATTTTGTCAAAGGGAGATCATGCCTGTTAAACCTGGTGGACTTCTTTGAGACAGTTACCAAGGCCCTGGACAAGGGGAATTCTGTGCATACAGCCTACCTAGTCTTAGCCAAGGCTTTTGACACTATCCCCCACTCAGGCATCATTGATAAACTCACCCAACTAGGTATCAATCCTTATATCATTAGATGGGTAGCTAACTGGCTCACTAATAGGAACACATATAGTCAAAATAGGGGATTCCATCTCCAACAGCAGACTTGTAAACAGTGTTCCAAAGGGATCAGTCCTGGGGCCTCTACTGTTTGTAATTTGTTTCTTAGAAATACAAGCAAAAACTAAAGGCCTGTGGCTGACAAAGTTTGCTGATGATTGCAAACTGGGAGCGGGCATAGAATCTCCAGATAATGTCAACATCCTACAGGACGGTGTTGCACAAACAAATCATGGCCTTAAACTCAGTGCAAAAAATGTATCATCATCCCTTTTCGGTAAGAACTATATTCATGCTAACTACCACATCAATAGCTGCACCCTAAGTCTGCACTTAGTGGTGAGAGACCTGGGCGCACGGGTTGACAGCAACCTGACCTTTGATCACCATGTATCCACAGTGGTAAGAAGGGCATTCTGTATTGCTTGTCTCATAAGTAAGAGCATTGCCTGCAGAAAAAGAAGTTATAACCTCCCTGTACTCCTCTCTCATCAGGCCAGTAATTGAGTACAATACTCCTTTTGGTATGTACCTTTCCAAGAACCTGCAGCAATTGGAGAGGCCACAAAGGTTCTTCACAAGGAACATTCAAGGTCTTCAGCATCTGTCCTATGTGGATTGTCTGAAATCACTGTTACTTTATTCTGTTTCGTACAGACTGCTCGGAGGCCATCTCTGCCTTGCTTATAAAGCAATCTCTGACCCTGCTTTATTAGAAATGCTGCATATCCGCAAGTCAAATGGTACACTGGTTACTCTTTCTAAAGACCTTAACCTGGTGTATGACATTAGTAGAACCTGCTTGAGGGACAGATTTGTCTCCCAGAGATTACTACCACATCTTTGGAACATACTCCCACTTCATGTCAAACAGAGCACCTCACTGGCCCTCTTCAAACGCAGTTTGGTCGATTCTGGCCCTCTTCAAACGCAGTTTGGTCGATTGGATGGGTAACTGTAGCTTTACCCTGGGGGTTCCACCTGTGTCCTTCTTGGACAGGGGCAATAGTTGCTAATCGTGGAAATAAGTTTAGAACTTGGCTAGGCTTGTAAGGGCTGTAGGGCCATTAGCTTAGTAACTTCCTATGATCCTGTGATCCTATGAACTGTGGCCTGAATAGGGACAGGAGTTTTTTTGTTTTGTTTTACAATAAATTACATCAGGAGGAAGTGACTGCTGTAGATTTGGGGCAGTACAGAGAAGCAGTGGCTAGTAGAGGGCACTCTGAGAAAAGGCAAGGCATGTAATTTCAAGACTAATTTCAGTGCATTAACAAAATGGCTTATCTTGCACAGTCTGATAATCTGATGCAATTTCTGCTGCTAGTGATGTAAAGCCTTAGCAAGGGCCTTGGTGAACACCTTTACTTCTAGGTACTGCTTGTTTAATGTTCCATACAACAAGTTCATTTGGGGAAAGTCCTGTGGTTCTAAGAAAAGTGGTCCCCAAAATAGCACTGCTAGGCAAGTGTTCAGACTTGTCCTGATGTTTGCAGCACTTTTACAGCTACCTTATCAGATGTCCAAAATGGCATGTTTTTACAAAAATGTAGGACTTTGCTATGCAAACCATGTGCAGAGTTGGTGCAAAGGACTGCATTTTGGTTGATTTACAAAAAGAAATGTTTGCTGCCATTGCTTTTTAAGTTTCTTCTGTTTCTAGTATTCGGTACAGAATGCATAGCTCTTCTTTTAGAAAAGATATATTGTCCTGTGATCGTAAGACACTGGCCATTTTACATTTCTTTTCCCTCCATTGGACACAACTACCCAAATAGGAGTGTCCTATTTAAGTGTCAGATTTTTAACTTTAATGATCCTGTGTCTCTGTAGGTCGTTTGCTGTGAGCTCTTAAGCTGCTTTACTTTTTTCTTATCCTAGTTCCTTAGGTCTTCCAGCCTCATTTTTACCACCCACACCACATTTATTTCTGTTTGTACTGCTTCAGGCTATAGATATCATTTTCTGGATTGAGGTTTGAAAATGTAATGTTTTCCACATAAGTAGATGCAGAAACAAGTTATTTTCCTGCTGTTAACGTTGTTGGCATTTATTTATTCTTTTTTTCTGTTGAATTTGGTAATGAGTGACTTCCTTAAGATTTCCATTCTAAATCAGATGGCTTTGTTTCCTAGGCACGCCATTTATACATCTGTGACTTCCACAAAAGCTATATTCAGAGTGTGCGGAACAAAAGGAAGAAAAAAGGTAGTGATGATGATGCAGTGGATTCGCCAGAACATGATGCTGACTCTCCAGAGGTACGGAGAAGATTTATCAGGCATACAGAACACTAACAGGCATACTTGATCTAATGATTGGCTGTTGACGAGATGTTAGTTTTAAGAGTAGAGTACTGGTAGTCAAGATTTTTTTTTTGCCTTTTTTGTGAATGTTGCTGTACTGTGCCTGCTGTAAGCAAGATCAAGTTCACTGGTTTGTTTACTGTATGCAACTGCTGATAAAACTCTCCCTCCAGTTTTTTACTTAAGAAATGCATTTTGACAGACTGAAAACTGTAGCTGAAATACCATCTATGTGCATTTGTTGTTTTTAGCCAATGTGTTAATGCAGAGAAAGCTAGACTATGCTTCAGAATATTTTTTTTCCAAAAGCGGTAAAAATGTACTTGTCTTTGAGCTGTACCAGAGCTCTTATCTCTGTACTGGATGCAAATATGTATTAAGCCACATTTCATAGCACTGCACACATTATAATTTGAGTCCCAGCTGGCTGTATAAAATGCTGTTTGTTTGGCTGCAGCTTATTCTTGACAAGGCTAACTAATTGTTAGGATCTTGTAGGCTGGGCTTCAAGTGGTCTGTTAGACAAACTGTCTAGAATGAACATGTGAAATGGACATGTTTGTGCTTTGCTTGCCAAAGGGTACAAGTGTACATTTCTTGGAATTTAGCTTTAGTTCATGGCTTTAGCACCTTCTGTTGGTTTGGGAAAGATCCTCTTGGAGGATTATTGTGATGTCTGGGGAGTTTGATAGCATAGGTCTTAACCTGTTGGCACAAAAAGTCTGGACAAAACCAAAAATAATAGGGGGACAAAGCCCCAAAAATAAGGATACACTTTAAATATTGCTCTTATAAACTTAGAAAGTTGCTAGAATAAAAGCTCTTGTGTTACCATGCATTTTATGAAGAATGTGAAGTCTGAAACTCTAATGCCGGTCAGAAAAATTGCAAATTTTATGAGGAACATACCAAACATGAGGCAAAAATCTGAACAGTTGAGAGGTATGCCACCAACTTTACAGTCGTTTGGAGACTTGGCCATCCATAAATCCTTAGCATTTGCGTTGACATTTGAAAAGTAAACAAATGCTAAAAGGGAATGGCCTGAGGACTGAACCTTGACGTATACAGATCTGTGACGTAGACAGTGACAGATCTTTTGCAGGCAGTAGAGCCACTCACCCTAACTTCCTGCGTTGTGTTTGTGAGACAGTTTGCTATCTAGAGAGTTATATAGGGATTTACATTTAGCTGCTAAAAGGGAATGGCTTGAGGACTGAACCTTGACATATACAGATCTGTGACGTAGACAGTGACAGATCTTTTGCGGGCAGTAGAGCCACCCACCCTAACTTCCTGCGTTGTGTTTGTGAGACAGTTTGCTATCTAGCGAGTTGTATAGGGATTTACGTTTAGCTGGGAGAGTTTACCCACAATACCTTAGTATGAGATGGTGTTGAATTCCTATGTGAGGTCTACATATGCAGTTTGTGCTGATTTTCCCTTAGCTATTGTTTTGCAACCTTATCAAAGAAGTCAGCCATATTTAATAGGCAGGATCTGACCTTGAAGATTCCGAACTGGCTTAGGTCGAGAATTTGTAGGTTTACCTATGTCCTTTATTTTTAATTGCATAAAGATCTTTTTATAGCCTTGCAGATGAGGCACGTCAGACTTATGGGTTTATAGTCACCCAGAGTTGTTGCTGTCCCATCTTTTTGCAGGTGGATGTATGTTGCTGCCCTCCATTCATCTGTCACAAAGTCTGTTCTTGAATAAACCTCTGCAGGTGTTCTGACAAGTAGGCAGCCCATTGTGTTATTTGGCCCCATAGAAGTAGTTTTCTTGGCCTTGGATAGTACCTTGAGGACGTGTTCTTTGAAGATCTGAAAGGGGTTGTAGATGCAGGGATGTGATCTGGGAATATAGGAGGGGAGAGGGAGGTTGACATTTGAACTAAATTTGTGTGCTAGAATATTGGCTATGTCTCCTTGATCTGGGTATGTTAGCTCTGCTCAGTGATGGGAATTGTTTTGAGATTTCTAACCTCGTTCAAGAAGGCTTTGTGATTGTCTTTCTGGATGGTTGTCTATACCTTGTTTCTGGCTTTGACTGATTTGATCAGGGTCAGAAGTTTTGTTATGGAGAGGTAAATTTAGTTTATGCAGTGAGTTTTTTTCTTAGCTTGTTTGTATTATGATTCCATCATAGGGATTTATTTTAAATTTGACATTGTATATTTACTTCTGAAAAGGACAGATGCAGCTGTGCATCTATTTACCTGTAAACATAATTTTGTGGTAATAGAGCCCACATAAATAGCAGGTTGTCAGGTTGGAAAGGGTTTTTAAATTTAGCCAGGTTATAACTCTGTTTCAGTAGATTAGGCAACGCAAAATTTCTGAATACTGAGGGTTTTTGAAGATGTTTCCAGCTTCAATCTCAGTGTGATTTGGGAAGGGAGGAAGTTACATTTGGTGGGTAGCAAGGTGCACCATATTGTTAAGAACCAAGTACAGGATTTTATCACCCCTGCTCAGGGTGCAGACTAAGTGGTCCAGAGAAGTTGTGTTTATGAAGTCCAGAAATATCTAGGCATACATGTTTCAAGGATGAGCAAGTCTTCCAGTTAATGGAGGGGGTAGTTGAAGTCTCCTGGAGAGTGGAGGTTGGCTTGATGCATAGTAGCTCCATACTGGTTAGATAGGAGGCATGAACTGAGGGGGACAGAGGGTATTGTATAGTTAGCTATAATATGATAAGAGGTTTTGTTAATAGTAAGTTGGATTTGGAGGAGTTCCAGGTTATCTTGTCTAACAAGTATGGAAGTGGAATGGCTTAAGAATATGGAGACACTGCCTCCTTTAATGGCATCCTCTATTGGGGTGGGTCAGAATGTGTGGTAGGCACTGAAGACCTGCACTGATGGAGTACTCTCAATGGTCTTGAACTAGGTCTCTGTGACAATGCATATATTGCTTTTTATCCATGGTTAGGAGTGCTTGTATGGAGTGGAGCTGTTTGTTAAGGCTTCTAGCATTGAGCAGCAATACCTTTGTTATCTGGATTCTATTTTCTTATATTGGAAGCTTTAGATGACTGACTTTGCATGAAAAAGACAATACGGGGTAGACAAGGATTTGGGCAATATAAGAAAGCCTTTGGGAACAGGTACAGGCCATTCCTGACAATAGTCTCCTATCTCCTCCCAGGCTGACATATATGGTACCCCCTTAAAACGACACCAGAATTTAAGCCAGTTGTTGAAGTTGGCAATCTTTTTTGTTTGTTTTGTGGCATTATTCTTGGTGATGGTAGAATGCTGCTCAAGGTTGCATTCATACCTGTCTGGATGCATTCCAAGAGCTCCATCATGTGTCTCTCCATAAAGTCAGTGAGGTATTTCTCACGTCATTTACACTAGTGTGAGCTGTGATTGTGTCATATGTGTACTTGTGGTGCAGAGACTTCAGTGCGTGTGTAATGTGGCAAGTCGTGGCACCTGAAAGGCAACTGACTGTGACCTTCTGCTTGCACAGCCTGGTGAGTAGTGCATCATTGTGTCTCACTGTGGTGTCACCTAACTAGGATATTGGAATGTGTGGTGGTTTGCCTCACAGGCTTTTTGAGTTGTCAGTGAAATGTATGTTTTTATAGCGAGTGCTGCCTGTGGTGGGTGTGTGAGGATGCTGAGGGTACTTGTTTCTTAGGATACATTTAGGAAGCTTTTGTGGTTTAGGTAGTTACTTTTAAGAGCCACAGCATATATAGATATGTGTTTGGTCTGTGCTGTGTGTGATTTGTTTAGTGTGTTGTGTGGTACTGACAACCTGTTTTTTTTTCCATGGTTTCATGTGAGAGCTTTGCCTCAAATAATGTTGTACAACTACAACTCTCACACAATGTCAGTTTATTTAAGTAGTAGGTTGGTTGACTGTAACCACGAGATAATTACTTCATTGTCTCAGGATACCTGTTTCAACCAAGCTGGCTACAGAGACGGTTGGAAAAGGCAAATCTATGGTTCCAGGAGCTTACTAATATGGGCTGAAGGGGGAGAGGGAGTAGCACTTTCTTAGGTTTGGAGTTGTTACTGTGGGTGTTATCTGGCTGGTAGTCATTCTAGTGCTGGTCTCAACAAAGTTAGAAATCAAAGACCCTTGCTCACCAGAAACCAAAAAGTAGCACTAATTCCAAGCTGCTTCTTCAAGTTGTATTAACCCAGATGTTTATGGGTTCAGTACACTTGTTAACTGTCTTCTCTTGGTAGATATTCTGGGTGGACCCTACAGCAGTTGAATGTAATAGAAAGCTAAGCTGCACAAAGAACCTGAAGAGGTTCTCACTGAAACTGCAACCAGACCATTTAGTAAAGTCCCATATACACTGCCCTATCAAAGATCAGCAGGAACCAATGCCTCTTTGTTCCTGCTTCCACCAGGAGCAAAGCAGTAGCATTAATTCCAAGCTGATTCATAAGAAGCTATTTACAGGCTTTCCTGTGATTTGTAATCTATAGGAAAGCTGGGAAATAATATATTTCTGGTCATTCTCTCACCAGGATCAAAACAGAAGCAATAATCGTAAGATTCCTGAGAAGCAGTTGTTAGTCTCACCAGTCACTGGTAGTCTTCTGCCTGATGTTACACATTTTAAAAGTAAAATGGAAGTGTACTGAGGGGTGGTATGAAACAGAAGATAACTCAAGCTTTAAGAGTCTAAAGGGAGGGTCTTAACAGTTTGATCTCTGAGCCCAGTAGAACGAGCAGATGAGACTGGGAAGAGTGTCCAAAGTCAAATTTATAGTAAGGACAGGCAGCTCAAAAGTCACCAAGCTTAAAAGCACAATAGGAATGGGGTGGAGGTCTGGGGAAAAATCAAATACAGTCAGACAACAGCAGTAGTCCTACAGCACTTCAGCTAAATTAGCATGCTGCTAAGTAACCAATGCTGTTTCTCACCCCCCCCCCCCCCACACACACACACACACACACACACACACTCACACACACACACTAATTAGCAAGGCTGGATTCCTTTTTAGTCAGTGAGATAAATGTGTCAGTTAAAGTAATTATTTTTCTAGCATAACTGTTTGCAAAATATACTGAAACTAGTTAGTTGGGTATTTTTAAAACAGGGTGATTTACATTTCTCAAGTCACATTTTTAATGTTAAACTCACCACTTGTCCAAAGAATCCCCCATCCCCTCCTTTGTTTTCAGTACTCCTTTATTCTCTATTCCTTTTTCTGTTACTTTCCACTGTCACTCTTCACTGTCTTCTCCAGTCTATGTATCCCACATCTACCAGTCTGAGGGTATTTACTATTGCATGTGCTTTCTGACTAGTGTGTAGGATCGGTACTCATAATATTCCCACTTCCTCTGCCATTTGTGTAATTCTCTCCCATGCTAACCTTGGTTTCTCCCCTCACAGATTTAATCCGTACATAGCTGTTTCAGTATTTTTTTTAAAAAGGTCTGTCCCTGACAGTGTCCAGAATGCTTGACCTATATATGTGAATCATGGCCTTTTACACATTTGGACCAGCTGTGCCCTTTGATCTATATCTAATTGTACTGTTTTCCAACCTTCCACCTGCTGTTTAACTTTGTGTGAACTTTTCTGTACATGGTTTTCACTGATTTTCCTCTGTACCACTTAACCAAATTCCTGTGTATTTAGAGGGATATGGGAAGAGCACGGTGTCTCTCTTTCTCCTTCTGTTCTTTCTCTTTTTGCAACTATCACTGCTTTTGTAATCACTGCTTTTGTATTTTCTTTATCTTGTACCTTGATAGTTTTACAAAGTAATAACTTCTCTAGATCCTCCATGTGCCATCATGCACCCATCCTGACTAAACCCACCTTTCTGTTTCTCTTCCATTTCACCTTTCTTATCATTGTCTTTCTCGTTCCTCCCCACTACTGCTCCTCCAACTAACTTATATCCTTAGTCCTGTCCTACTAGTACCCCCTCCTTACCCACCAACCTATATCCTTAAACCTGTCCTACTAGTACCCCCTCCTTACCCACCAACCTATATCCTTAATCCTGTCCTACTAGTACCCCCTCCTTACCCACCTCATTATCTTGTCTATCTCCTGTTATCTCAACCTGTTCACTCATTATCATCATCATCATATTTCGGCTTTTCCCGTTAGGGGGTCGCCACAGTGGATCATCTCTTTCCATTTCTTCCTATCCTCTGCATCTTGCTGTGTCACACCCACCGCCTGCATGTCCTCTCTCACCACGTCCACAAACCTTATCTCAGGCCTTCCTCTTTTCCTCTTACCTGGCAGTTCCAGCCTTAGCATCTTTTTCCCAATATACCCATCATCCCTCCTCAGCACGTGTCCAAACCAATGCAATCTCGTCTCTCTTGCTTTGTCTCCAAACTGTCCAACATGAGTTGACCCTCTAATATACTGATTCCTAATCCTATCCATCCTAGTCACACCAAGTGCAAATCTTAACGTCTTTAACTCTGCCACATCCAGCTCTGACTCCTGCCTTTTTGTCAATGCCACTGTCTCCAACCCATATAACATAGCTGGTCTCAGTATCCTCTTGTAGACCTTCCCTTTCACTCTTACTGGTACCCGTCTGTCACAAGTCACTTCCGACACTTTTCTCCACCCATTCAACCCTGCCTGTACTCTCTTCTTCACCTCTCTTCCACATTCACCATTACTCTGAACTGTTGATCCCAAGTACTTAAACTCGTCCACCTTTACCAACTCTACTCCCTGCATCCTCACCATTCCTCTACCCTCCCTCTCATTTACACACATATATTCTGTCTTGGCCCTGCTGACCTTCATTCCTTTGCTCTCTAGAGCATATCTCCACCTCTCCAGAGTCTCCTCAACCTCATTCCTACTCTCACTACAGATCACAGTCCTCTGCAAACATCATAGTTCATGGGGCCTCCTGTCTGATCTCATCTGTCAACCTGTCCATCACCACTGCAAATAAGAAAGGACTCAGAGCTGATCCTTGATGTAATCCCACCTCCACCTTAAATGGATCTGTCACTCCCACTGCAGTCCTCACCACTGTCACACTACCCTCGTACATATCCTGTACCACTCTTACATACTTTTCTGCCACTCCCGACTTCCTCATGCAATACCACAACTCTTCTCTAGGCACCCTGTCATATGCTTTCTCCAAGTCTACAAAGACACAATGCAACTCCTTCTCTGTATTTCTCCAATAACACTCTCAGAGCAAACATTGCATCTGTAGTGCTCTTTCCTGGCATGAAACCATACTGCTGATCACTAATCACCTCCCTTCTTAACCTAGCTTCTACTACTCTTTCCCATAACTTCAAGCTGTGACTGATCAATTTTATCCCTCTGTAGTTACCACAGCTCTGCACATCACCCTTATTCTTAAAGATAGGTACCAAAACACTTTTTCTCCACTCCTTGGGCATCCTCTGACTTTCCAAAATTTCATTAAACAATCTAGTTAAAAATTCCACTGCCATTTCTCCTAAGCACCTCCATTCTTCCATTGGTATGTCATCTGGGCCAACAGCCTTCCCATTCTTCATCCTCTTCATAGCTGTCCTTACTTCCTCCTTGCTCATCTGTTTCACTTCCTGATTCACTATCCCCACATCATCCAACCTTCTCTCTCTCTCTCTCTCTCTCTCTCTCATTCTCTTCATTCATCAGCCTCTCAAAATACTCTTTCCATCTACTCAACACACTCTCCTCTCTTATGAGTACCTTTCCCTCACTATCCTTTATCACCTTTACTTGCTGCACATCTTTCCCAGCTCTGTCCCTCTAGCCAATCGGTACAGGTCCTTTTCTCCCTCTTTAGTGTCCAGTTTCTCATACAACTGTCCATACGCCTTCTCCTTAGCTTTCGCCACCTCTCTCTTTGCCATGCGCCTCATCTCCTTATACTCCTGTCTACTTTCTTCATCTCTTTGACAATCCCACTTCTTCTTCGCCAGCCTCTTCCTCTGTATACTCTCCTGTACTTCTTCATTCCACCACCAGGTCTCCTTGTCCTCCTTCCTCTGTCCAGATGTCACACCAAGCACCTTTCTAGCAGTCTCCCTTACTAGTTCTGCTGTAGTTACCCAGCTATTCAGTAACTCTCCACTGTCTCCCAGTGCCTGTCTTAACTCTTCCCTAAACTCCACTTCACAATCACCCTTGTTTAACTTCCACCATTTAATCCTTGGCACTGCTTTCACACTCCTCCTCCTCTTCTTGATCACCAACGTCATCCTACAGACCACCATTCTATGCTGCTTAACTACACTTTCCCCTGCCACCACTTTACAGTCTCCAATCTCCTTCAGACTGGCCCTCCTACATAGGATATAATCCACCTGTGTGCATCTTCCTCCACTCTTGTACGTCACCCTATGCTCCTCCCTCTTCTTAAAATACGTATTCACCACAGCCATGTCCATCCTTTTCACAAAATCCACAATCATCTGACATTCTGCATTCCTCTCCTTAACACCATACCTACCCATCACTTCCTCACCCCCTCTGTTCACTTCACCAACATGCCCATTAAAGTCTGCTCCAATCACTAGTCTCTCACCCTTGGGTACACTCACCACAACTTCATCCAACTCGCTCCAAAATTTCTCTTTCTCATCCATCGCACACCCAACTTGTGGAGCATATGCACTAACAGCATTCATCATTACACCATCAATTTCGAGCTTCATAAACATCACTCTGTCAGACACTCTCTTCTCGTCTAAAACACTCTTGGCATATTGTTCCTTTAGTATAACCCCTACCCCATTTTTCCTGCCATCCACACCATGATAGAACAATTTGAACCCGTTTCCTAAACACCTGGCCTTACTTCCCTTCCATCTTGTCTCTTGCACGCACAATATATCAACCTTCTTTCTTTCCATCATATCGGCTAGCTCTCTTCCTATACCAATCATACTGCCAACATTCAAAGTTCCTACCCTCACTGCTACTCTCCTAACCTTCCTCCTCTCTTCCTGCCTTTGGGCTTGCCTTCACCCTCCTCTTCTCCTTCGGCCAACAGTAGCCCAATTTCCGCCAGCACCCTGTTGGCTAACAGTACTGGTGGCGGTCATTGTTAACCCGGGCCTCGACCGATCTGGTATGGAAATATGAAATTTCTGCACCATAAATGTTGTGGCAGAATTTTTATGCCGGACGCCCTTCCTGACGCAACCCTCCCCATTTATCTGGGCTTGGGACCGGCACAAAGAAATGCACTGGCTTGTGCATCCCCAGTGGCTCTGTTCACTATCAGCACATTTTCTACTTATGTTTTCCGTTATTATTTCTGCTTGTACCCTTCCATCTCCTCTATTTTCTGTTCCTACTCCAATGACATCCTACCTCATTAATGTCACTATACATGTTCTGAACCTATGTGCATTATAACTGCTGTTGTAACTGCAGCTATTACATTAACATGCCTTTGCTTTATGTAAAATATGTAATATAATTTGTAAAGTACATGATGTCTTTGTTTGTGTCTGTACTGCCTACAAAGTAATGTTTATTTTTTATTGTTCATTGTAAATGTTTTTATGGGGAGCTTTTCTCCACTGACCTCTGCTGAAAGTGGGACCTGTGCCCTGCTGGACTTACCTGGTAAACAAAAGGCAATCAATGAATAGGAAAGTAAATTAATTAATTAAAATAGGATGTCATCCACACACAAAGTATTTTTTCCCACTGTCCCTTCCCGTGAGTAGAGTAACGTCTCATATTTGATCATCTTACTGTCTTTGCTGATGCTTCAGTGTACTTGGAAAATAAGAGGAGAGACTGAGGGAATCCTGGTTTCTTCCCACTCTCGATATCTGCCCTTTCTGACAATCTTGCCCTTATCTTTAGCTTTGCTGTTGCTTCTTTGAATATTGCTTTTAGCATTCCTGTCTACTTCACTGGGAATCCACACCTTTCTGTAATAGCTCTGTAATAGCAATCATATACTTCTGCCCCACTCTATTGAATACTTGTTCCTCAGCTAATGAAGTCCTAGCAAGCTCCTCTCACCTTTCTTACATACTTTGCATTATGAGCCAAGTATTAAATAGATCATCTGCCAGCCCCCCATCCCCACCCCACACGTACATCCTGTATGTATCTTTTTAATAGTTTTCCTAAACATCCATTTACATCAAGCATTTTACAACTAATTCACTCCAATTGAGCTCAGGAAGTTTGCACTGTAACCTCCAATGGGCAGAGCCTAAGCCTTTTGACAGAATCAAATTGCATTCACTTTTCAAACAAATGTTCATATTTCAGGAACCATAGGTGTTACGAAAGAAGTATAAATGGCAAACTCTTCAGCACAAACTATTTTTAATAGTGGTAGTATTCTTTTGGTTGTAGGTCTTAATTTGAATTTTATAAGTCACAGTAAACACAGTAGCTATTATATTTGTAATATTTTTGTAAACAACTGACAATGTCTCAGCAACCACTCAAGTTACATACGTACTGTCGGCAGCATTTTATTCATCTAGCCAAGTGCTTTCAAATGAGGCTAAGGAGTTCTGTCTATGTTACTTGATTGTTGAGATATTTAGAAAACGGTGAAAATTATAGTTGTATAAATTAATATAAAAAACATTAATATATATTTACTTGCACAAGACAGAGGTCAAATATTAATGCAGTTGTTTGCCATTGTGTAAGCTTTAAGATAAAATCTTTTAAAACCTTGTACGTAGCATGGTTTTGGAATTATCCTATTACTATATGACCTGCTCCCTTTCTCTCAGTACATCTTAGCTCTGTATCTGTTATAACCCTGATTTATAGTTATTCTTCCTACCACTCCATTACCAACTCCTCCTCTCTCTACACTTCGCTTCCCCACTTATGTCCTCTACTGCTTTCATTAAACTCTCGTCACTCCTTTTTATGACAACTTGTATTACATCCGTAGAGTGGTACCCTGCAAATTGCATGATATTCCGAAAAAGTAACTATACACAATGTTATGTAAATATTTTTGTAATAATCGAGACTTAACACTTCCTGCAAATATATTTAGGATTTGCTATGATTAATACTGTCCTACTGCAATAACATCATTATGATATTTATCAAAATGTCTTGTCAATTGTTAATGTTTTGCATTGTATGTGGAGCTTTTCTCCCCGGGGCTCCACTGAACAAGGACCCGAGTCCAGTCGCACTTTCCCGGCAAACAAATGTAAAGTAAAATAAAGTAAATAAATAAATATGAACGTGCAATGTTTTACTCCTAGAGGTGTCAGTAGGAGTTAACTGCAGATGCACCTAGAGGCGTCACTCAAATGTAATGAGATAATCATTGTTCAAAACTGAGATGGGACAAGTGGATCTTTCCCATGTTTGTATATTACAGTAATTCCTGCATTGTTCCATGATTAGAACTCACCTCTGCCATTATATTGTTAAACAGATTCAACCGTCTGTTTATTACCTCCATCTTCCTTGACTGTCAAAGCTGTTTTATCAGACCATCACTCCCCAGAGTTTCTACCCCATGCCTACAGTATTTTCTCCCATCGATGGGGTCTGATCAGTCTCTCTTCTTCATCTTTCTCCATTCTTTTGGGTCTAATGTGTCAATTGCATACTCCCTCTTTCTGGGTATCGCTCCTATTCTCATTTTTATACAGTTCTTGATAGTACTCTTTGACTCCCTCAAACTTCCTCCAATTTCATCCCAATTGCTGTTTCTCTAGTTACTTTTAAAAAACCCTCTATCAGCCTCTTGGCCTTAGTCTTGCGGCCAGTGCCTATGTTGCTTTGGGGTGGGGGGTAAGTAAAAGGTTGCCTACTTGTAATTTCTTTGCCTATATTCTTTCATCTTCCCACTTTTGTATTGTTTGCTTTATTTACGTTTCCTGATCTATCCTACTCTAATTTCCTTTCCTTCTGTCTCTGTATATCTGCCAGCTTGTCCAGTTAGATCTCCTGAATTTCTGCTCTTATACTTTCCTCCTTTCTAGTCCTCACTCTTCCAGCCCCAATTCCTTTTCTAGTATGGTAATTACCCAGTCTTTGCCATCATTTCTGTCCAACAGGTGTGTGGGCAACCTCCAATAGTTCTTCAAGGTTTTATCCCTTTCCCTTCTTATCTGTATTCCAGTCATTGCATGGTGAGTCACTCTGTAGTGCCCCCCCCCCCAACTAAATGCCTGCTCTCCATGGATATGTTGCACCTGTCCAATCTGATCCACCAGTTGGCTGGTTGTGAGTAGAATATACAACAATTCTCTTTCCTCTCCTGGAATAATTTCCTCGCTGCTGTAATCACATGATGGTCAAAGGCTAGATTACTGTCTGTGTCCCCCCAAATCCCTGACTACTAGGTCAACTCTTAGTTATCAATAGGATAGCAGGGGTGGATGTCATCCCAAAAGATATTATGCATTTCTTGGCATTTTAACTTTAATCCACGACATTGACATTGGTTATTTGTCAGTGTCAGCCTTTCTTGGAGAACATTTGAAAGTATCTAAAAGCACCCCCTCCATATTTACAGTTTCTCTAGGTCTTTTCTACCTTTTTCTCTTTGTTTTTCCCTCCCTCCTGTTTCTACTCTTCATTGTAATGTCTTGCATTGTAGGTAACTTTTCCTTGACTAAAAGAAACGCAGCTTAGCTGCAATTACCCTTGTATTGCATACTTATGTTTTCATTGATTGTGACAAAGAAATCTCCCCAGCAGTCCTGACCTGGGCTAGCCCGCTCCATTCGCCCTCGCTACGCTTGGTCTCACTCCGCTTCCTACCCTACCTTACCCCCAATTCCCATCCATCCCCACATACACTACACGTGTACTATATCCCCATTGAACACTCCCACAATCCCCACCCAACTTCCTGCTGAACCCTCCAATGACTAGCTACATCCTCACAACATTAGTCTAGCTTACCATATCTTATACCTTCTCACAGACCCCACTCCCCACCTCAGTACTGAATATTCAGTTAACTCTCTTTGCAACCTAGTTATTCACCTTAATCTGCCACAATGTTTCTTTCAAGCCTGAATTACTCTATCAGCTTCCTTCCTGTCCTCCTCCTCGCACCCATTCTTATCCTCACTTCCCATGCTACCTCCTGTGAATGCTCCCTTTCATACAGACAGCCCTTTGCGACTATAACCCACCACAAAACAAATCATTCTGCCTCCAACTTAACCATCTATTTTTCATCTTTCAGACACTGTCCTGCTTAAACCTAAGATATTCCAAATTTCCACAGTTACTCTTAAATCTAAACCAAAAGCCTACCCCCACCCCAATACCATCAACCCAACTGTGTCAAATTACTCATCTTAAACCTACTGCTGTCTGGTGGCATCCACCCCAATTCTGGCTGCCGAACACCAAACTCAACACTTCATCTTCCATTCCCCCTCTTTTATCCAATCCCACCCTCCCCATCCTTCTAGCTGTTCCACTTCTTACCCCAAAAACCTAAATATCTACTCTCTCAACATCCAAAACCTCATGAACAAAATCTCTGAACTCCACACTTGGATAGCCCATACCTCCCCACACATTCTAACCCTGTCTGAAACTTGGCTAAAACCTCGTATCACTAACAATGATGTATTATCACCTGATTATAACATTTACCACTCCGGTAGAATCACAAAAAAGTGGAGGTGTTGCCATCCTCTGTTCTGATAAACCTCACCTCTAACCATCCCTTTTCCCAATTTACACCCTGCTGAACTACTTATTCTTAATTGCCACCTAAACTCACACAAAAAATTTGCCATAGCCTCCATATACAGACGGCGCAGTGCTACAGTGGTAGCGTTGTTGACTCGCAAGAGGTTCTCCGGTTTGATTCTCGGCTAGAGTGCCTTCTGTGCGGAGTCTGCATGTCCTCCTCGCATTCGTGTGGGTTTCCTCCGGGTGCTCTGGTTTCCTCCTACATTACAAAGACATGCATCTGGAGTGTTTTTCCCTGGGCTTCCACTGAAAATTGGCGTTGTTCCAAGTCGGACCCTCCCGGTTAACAAATGTTACATAAATAAAATAAATAAATGCATCCCCTTCAGGCAATAATATTCCCAGCCTTGAGCATAATCTGTCTTGGGTCTTTTACAATATACCCTATGAAACTGTCATCCTTGGGGACGTTAGATGATAGTTTTGGACCAGTCAATGTTGACTCCCCACATCTCAATATAAACTTACATGGATTCCATCAACTAGTGACATCCCCCACACAGACGCACAAAACCTCTTCTACAAATCCAATCCTAGAGTGTATCCTCACAAACACCCCTAACTTCTTCCACAACCCTTACCTAACACCCTTGGTGATCATCTTCCCATCTACACCCAAAGATGCTCTATCCAATCACTGAAAACACACTCGTACAGAGACTGCCGTAAGCTCTCCAACTTTAATGCTAACATATTTTACTCCACATTACACATCAACTGGTCCTTCCTCCGGCAGCTTGCCCTCAGTGAAGCTGTGCAAAAATTGAATCAAATATTTCTAGATATTCTTAGCTCCCTTGCCCTACCAGGCAAATTAGAATTAAAGCTAATTATACCCTATTGCTCGCTAAAGAAATTCAATCTCTTATGCATAAAAGAGGTAGTGTTTGGAAAGCTTGGGTTAAAACTAAATCACCTTCTCTGCTCCAAAACTACAGAGAAATCAGGAGCCTTTTCAAAAAACAAGCAAACAAAGATAAGACAAATGTTTACAACTCATCCAATTGGAAAGAAAATCTAACCCACAAAACTTCTGGACTACCCTAAACAAAATTCTTCATCCTGGAAACCATTCCGCTCCCACCCCTTTCTCAAATAATAACCCACCAGAAACTGCCACCCTTCTCAACAACTATTTCATAGATATTATCCAAAAACGTACTCCCACCAGCCGCAACTTAGATTCCCCCCTACCTCTTGTAACCGACACAACAAAATCCCTTTCTCCTGTAAACCAGTCTCCACTGCTTACATCAAATCACTCCTGTTCAAACTGAAACTCTGCTCTCCCTCTGCAGATAACCTTCCTCTCTCTTCCTCAAACTAGCTGCTGAATCCATAGCCTTCCCTGTATCTTTGCTAATCAATAGATCCATTCAAGAAGCCATATTCCCAGACATCTGAAAATCCTTCTGTACTGTCCCACTGCACAAAGACGGGAATTCCACTGACCCATCTAAGTGTAGAGCCATAGCCATCTCTAAAAAAATACTTGATAAATGTATAACATACTCAGCAGGTTTTCTTGGAGAAGAAAATCCAGGCGCTAACTCCCACTCAGCATGGCTTCAGGCCGAAACACAGTACTGCCACAGCACTGTTATCTTTTACCCACACTGTAGCGGAGGCCAGAGACAACAACTGACCGGTATTCTGTCTTTTCCTTGACCTCTCCAAAGCCTGTGACACCATTTCACACACTCTACTTCCATCAAAGCTATGTGATCTCAATCTCTCTGGCTCTGCACTTGGTTGGTTTACTGGTTACCTCTCTAATAGGCAACAATCAGTCAGATGGCTCACATCCTGCTCCTCCATCCCCTCCATCAAATCTGAAGTCCCCAGGGCTCCATCCTGGGCCCCCTTCTGTTCAATATCTTCACCAATGATCTCCATACTGCTTGGAAACAGTCCTCCCTTATTCAATATGCCAACAGTTCTACACTCCTCTCCATCTCCAACGATATCTATAATCTCCAGGCACATGCCCTAAGACACTTTCAAGTCCACAGAAAAGTGGCCATCAGACAATCAGCTCATCTTAAATCCCCCCAAAAAACCTAAACTTTTGCTATTTCTTCCGTTACTTGTATCCAGGGTTGCCAGATTCCCTATTTGGGCGGGACTGTCCCGAGATCAGCAGCCTGAACCAGAGTCCTGCACTGCTGGTTTAAATCCTGGGCAGCCTCCGCTTTGTTTTTTTGTTTTTTTTTTTGATTGGCCCGTATATCGGCATACAGGCCAATCAGAAATCGCTAAACACAGAGCTTCTTGTGTTTAATGCGGAACATCGCAGTTCCGCAATAAACAGAAATAGCTCCGTGTTTAGCGATTTTTGATTGGCCCGTATACCGGTATACGGGCCAGTCAAAAAATCGCAAAACAGAGCTACTTCTGTTTAATGTGGAAGAAGTAGCTCCGTGTTTAGCGATTTTTGATTGGCCCGTATACCGGTATATGGGCCAATCAAAAAAAATCGCAAAACAGAGCTACTTCTGTTTAATGTGGAACTGTGATGTTCCACATTAAACAGAAGTAGCTCCGTGTTTAGCGATTTTTGATTGGCCCGTATACCGGTATACGGGCCAATCAAAACAGAGCTACTTCGGTTTAATGTGGAGCTGCGATGTTTCGCATTAGCTCCACGTTTATTTATTTTTTATTGGCCCGGGCCAATCAAATAAGAAATAAACACAGAGCTGCTTTTGTTTTAGCGGAACTCTGATGTTCTGCATTAAAGAACCTAGTGTGGAAGACCTTTTTTTATTCTTCACTTTGTTTGTCTCTATCTGGCCAGTTGGAAATCTGGCAACCCTGCCTGTATCTCACCATAAGTCATGCTTGTCATCAAATCCCTTGACAAGACCGTCGTTAAGGCAGATTCCTAATACTGAATTCATTTCTTCCATACCAAATATTTTTTTTTAAGTTTCTTCATAAATCTTCCCCTTTTTGATTATAGTTCTCAAGTTCCCCCAATATCTTTTATTTTTCTTTTCCTTCTTACTGTTCCTCCTATTGAACTTTTATTTTGTTCTTGTTCTTCTCGTGCATCAAAATCTCCCTCATCCTCTTCATCACTTCCCAGTAGTTCATACCTATTCTTTTTCTGAATAACAATGATGTTTAACTCCACTTGTTCTGAATTTATTATGTTCTTCTATGGTTTCTTCCACAGTAGCATCCATCTCCTCTTTTTTGCTGTTATCTTCAGTATTTCTTTAGCAGTTTTTTGTCCTGTAACATATGATATTCAAACCAAAAATGTCCTTGGGCATTGCATTTACAACACTTTTTTTCTGGTTCACCAGTTTTATCTATACATCCCTTCTCTCCACATTGTCTGCATCTTCATTTTTCACAGACCTGTACTAAATGCCTTTTATCTCCTCAAAATATACGGGCCTTTAGCTGACTCCAGTATCTCCCAGTCTTTATCTTTTTCGTTAACCTCTATTATATTTTGGACATGTTGCACCCTTCCTTCCTTCTATCACATTCAGTGTTACTAACAAATCCCACTCCTTAGTCCCCACATTTCTTCCAAGAACCTTTAAGTCATGCGCTTCTTTACAAACCAGAAAAAATATTTAATTTCAATAATGCCATTGTCAGCAGTTCTGAACTGTACATGCATTTTCTTTATTGCAGCCTAAAACTATATATATATATATATATATATATATATATATATATATATATATTTATATATTTATATATTTATATATATATATATAGGTTCATAGGTTCATACTAGGCTATCTGCCCTAGGGCATTTATAAGCCTAGCCAGAATGTGTTTGGCTTTCGCCACCCATTTTAAATTTATTTTGCTATGCCCTTTTTCAAGGTTAGTATACTGTGCCTCTGTCTAACAGTGACACAGAAGTGATACCCAGGGTAAACCTACGATCTCCCATCCACTCATCAAGATTCCTCTTGAAGAGAGTCAATGAGGGACTCTGCCTAACCTGGACTGGGATTTTATTCCAGAGTGAAGGGAGCCTCTGGGTTCTGAATCTGTCCCTCCAGCATGTCCTATTTATTTCAGTGCTGAGGTTCAAGTCTCTCGAGCGCGTAGCTCGATGGGATTTGGATTTTCTGAGGTGCAGCATGTCCATTAATTCCGGGTTGGACATGGCTTTATACGTCAGGCACAGATCGCCTCTGAACAGGCGGTTTGCCACTGAGTAGAGCTGGAGTTTCTTTAGCCGGGCAGCATATGGCATCTGTTTGAGCCCTATGATCCTCTTGGTGAGGTACTTTTGGGGTCTTTCCAGTTGCTGGAAGTGTCTGGTAAGGTACATCCCAAAAGGGGCATTGTACTCAATTATGGGCCTGATGAGGGATGAGTAAAGAGGCACGATGACCTCCCCTGATCTAGATGTGAATCCCTTCATGATTAGGTGTGCTATATAAAATGTTTTTCTAACCACTTTGGCCACGTGGTTGTCAAATGAGAGATTGCTAGCAACTTGGGTCCCCAGGTCCCTAATTACTTCTTCTGTACTTAATGGATTACCACCTATGTGGTAATTTGTGGGCACTTTGTTTTTGCCAAAGGGGATGACTATACACTTTTTAGCATTTAGCTTGAGGCCATGGCTCCTAGCACCAGTTGTCTGTTTCTATGAGGCCCTTTTGGAGGATGCTTGTGTCGGCTGGAGAGTCGATTATGGTGCCCAGTTTGCAGTCATCTGCGAACTTGGTCAGCCACAGTCCTTCCGTGTTGGCCTGTACCTCCGAGAAATATATACCGAACAAGAGAGGTCCCAGGACTGAGCCTTGTGGGACACCACTTGTAACTGGTTTGGAGTCTGACATGGCTCCAGCAATTCTAACCATGTGGGTTCTGTCCTTGAGCCAGTTTGCAATCCATCTAGTGACATAGGGGTTTATATTTAAGCTGGTGAGCTTATCTATAATGCCCGAGTGGGGTATTGTATCAAAGGCTTTTGCGAGGTCCAGGTAGGCTGTGTGGACCACCTTCCCCTCGTCAATGGCCTTTGGTGACTTTCAAAGAAATTAACCAGGTTTAAGAGGCAGGATCTGCCCTTAACAAAGCCGAACTGGGTAGGATCCAGTGTCTGTAGGTCCCCAATATCTTTATTTATGAGGTCCATGATGATCCTTTCCATAGCTTTGCAGACCAAGCTAGTCAGGCTTATGGGGTGATAGTTTCCAGGATCCGTTGAGGCACCACCTTTATGGAGAGGGACCACTGTTGCTGTACGCCACTCTTTGGGCACATATCCTGTAGTAAGGCTGAGATTGAACAGTAGTTTTACATTTGGGTTTAGCTCTTCTTGGAGTTCATGTAGGACGCAGCCCGAGACACCGTCTGGTCCCATTGATGCTGTGTTTTTTGCTTTGGAGAGGCCGGCTCTTACCTGAGCATCTGAGATGTCAGGGGGGCAGCACTCTGCTGCGATAGATATTTGCCCTTTTGGTGGGAGTTTGCGCTGAACCTGTCAGCTAGGATGTTGGCAATGTCTGTGGGTTCAGTGTATTTTTTGTCATTTTGGACTAATTCTGAGCATATCTGGGAATTACCACCCAGGTTCCAGGTTCCTAACATATATATATAGATATATATATATATATATATATATATATATATATATATATATATATATATATATATATATATATATATATATATATATATATATATATATATATATATATATATATATAGTTTTTCTGTGGAGCAGTTTCTTGTTTCTTTTCCTACATCAGGTCAGGCAAGATTTTTTTTTTTCTAATAAACCAGATGTTTCAAAGGTCACTTAAACATCCTCTCTGTCCAAATGTATTAATGCTCTGATGTGTTTTATACTGAATCCTAAAGACAAAGCTAAATTGTCCAACATGTCATATCTATTTAAACAAAATTCATGCTTTTCTTTTAATTCTAACTACAGACTTCTTAATTTTGAGTTATTCCATTAGTCTGTTGCTGTGTACTTTTTGTGTTGCATCATAATATTTTTTCACACACTGTTGCCAGTGTGTACCCTTAAAACTCGTTATTCCACCATCTAAACACACACACACACCAGTATTTCTGCTCCCTTATCACCAAAATCCACCACTCTTTTCATGATCATTTCTTCTGTTTTTGCATCCATAACATGATCAACTACCTCACTCCAGCTTGCTTCATTTTCTGGTTCTCTTTGCACCATCACATTCAGTAATTCCTGTGTTGGTAATCTTACCTCCTTTGTAAGTCTGATTTACAGTAATTTCCAGTAGTTTCAGTCACCTCCTTTTCTGCTGCTTCTGTCATGACATCCTCCATCTTAGATTTCTCACAAGCAAGTCAGCAGCATCTCTGTAGTGCCACCTAGTGTTGTGATGCAAGACAACAAGACTAAAGAGTAGGGGAAGTTTCCTGGTGCCCTGTCCAAATTTCTTTTAGTCAGTATTAATACCACTTTAGTTCTCGACTGAAAAGTGGTCATTGACCTAGTGGGACTAACCTGGTTAACAAAGTGCAAGTAAATATAACATATTGCCAAGTTTTAGATGGCTATCCTAGAACACTTAGAGAATTGTGGGTGATGTCAAATACTGACCTGTGGATAAAAATCTGGGAATTTGACATGGCCAGTCAGGTGTGTATATGAAGCTGTAGATGTAGCATCCTGGGCAACAGCCACTCTGTGCTTTGACAACCTCGAGCAGGGTTTGATGCCTGCTCACAGTCTTTTGGGCCTCCTCAACTGTTGATGTCATTTAGAAATTTGAGGAAATTAATTAATTAATTAATTAATTAATTAATTAATTAATTAATTATTTAACATTTGTTTACAGGGGAAGTCCAACTTGGAACAAAGCCAATTTTCAGCGGAGGCCCGGGAAGAAACTCATCAGACGCATGCCTTTGTAAAGTGGGAGGAAATCGGAATATCCAGAGAAAATCCACATGAACGCAGGGAGGACATGCAGACTTCACACAGAAGGCATCTCAGCCGAGAATCGAATCGGAGAACCTCTTGCTGTGAAGCGACAATGCTACTGCTGCATCACTGCGCTGTCCAATAATGGGTAAAGTCATGCATGGTGTAAAAATAGTTTTTCATCCCCCTCCGCCACTGCATGCTATTTTTTTTCCCTGCGATAGTTCCTAAGTTAGAGAAAAAAAGGGACAATTTAAAAATGTAAGGGAAAGCCAGGGGCCCCCAGGGCCTTCTGAGGTAGCAACCATGATTGCACAAGGGTTTGGATACCTCTTCTGTCCTGGAAGCTGCTGCTTGGTCCTCTGCCCACACCTTCACCAAGCACTACAAGCTTGACCTCCTCTCTAGATCCAGGGCAGGGTTTGCCAGGGCCATCTTTCATGGATTCCTGGAGTCTGCCTCTAGACCACCACCGCAACCTCAGTGAGCTTTGGCACTCGCCCATATGCAGAGTACTGCAACATGGGAATAGGAGGACATAGAAAAGTTGTGTAAAATCTTACCATAACCATAGATGTCCTTCTCTTCCATGTTGCAGTATTCCTTCCCACCCTCCTTCCCCTCTTGTCAGCTAATAACTTCCCTTTCTGAATGGCAATGGTATGGCATTGCCCTTACAGGACTGGCTCTAACTGGGGCTACTGTTCTGTGGGCTGGTGCGTGGCGACGTTACCTTTATGGTCCATGAACTCTCATCCACGTCAGACATCTGATGCACCACAGAGGGACTGAAAGCTTTTGGATACTGGCCGTACATGCATGAGACTGAAGGATTAACCCTTATGCAGAATACTGCAACATGGATGAGAAGGATATCTATGGTTATGGTAAGATTTTACACAACTTTTCTTTCTCTATGTTAAATTGTAATGTCTGAATTGCCTGCATTCAAAAAATGTTCAATGTGCGGACATAAGCTCCCACCTCAGTATCTACACTCTGTGGGTGCCTTGGTTGGGTGCTGCCTTCAGTGCAAGGGCCTTTCAGACTAGAAGGGACAAGGTGGTTCTTGCTCCTTCCAGCACAAACTAGGGCTACATCTTTGACCTCTTCTTCTTTTAAGAAGCAAGATAAGTCTAAAGCTGAAGGACAAGAGAAAAAAAAGGACAAGGAGCCAGAGAAGGAAAAGAGTAAATCTCCTACCAAAACTACTAAAAAGTGCCCTCTAGAACCAAACTTTTTGCTCGGGCCCAACCCGAAATGTGCTTGCAGATCGGATTCAGTGGATCCTCTGCTCCAGTCTCCGTTCCCAAGAGCTAGCCACTATTTGGAACCAGTGAGTCCCCAGGCTCTTCTGCCTGATTCTAAGCATAGGAGTTACTCCAGACCACCATCAGTGGCATTGTCTACTTGTTTGTTTTGAAGTGTCATGGAGCAAGATGTTGACTAGATTATGTGGAAATTTTTGAGGATGAAAATCCAGTTAGTTGTTATCCCGGCACCATCCCTTGGGAAGTTACCGATTTACTGGCCATTGTTCCCATCCACTTCCTGAATCCGTGTGCCTTATGGGTACGCTCTTTGGGTGAGATTGTTTTTGTATCTGTCTGGAACTAGAGCACCTTTGTGGGTACCTGAGTTGTTAACGACTGTGCCGACTGCTTCCCTCTTTAGACACTGAAGCCATCGGATTGAGAAGATACTCTTGAGACAGATCTTCAGCACAGAGTTTGAGTGGAGTTGACACCAAGATTCTTGGAGCCATCTCTCCTTCCTGGGCCTATGGCTCTAGAGAGCTCAAATCTGAGATTGGCTTTGGGGCTGGGAGTGACTGGTGTTGAGGGTTCACTTTCATCCTTAGATCGGAGAGGATTCCTTCAGTACAGGTGGTAGCTTTGGCCTTTGAGCCCTTCAAAAGGG
Source organism: Protopterus annectens (assembly GCF_019279795.1). Lineage (NCBI taxonomy): Eukaryota > Metazoa > Chordata > Ceratodontiformes > Protopteridae > Protopterus > Protopterus annectens. The sequence goes on along the minus strand of NC_056728.1, from coordinate 1,665,255,779 downwards.
TTTTGGCAGGTTCCAAAGGTAAAGCATTTCCAGCCAGCATGGCTCCATCCAAGCCCATGCAAGGGTCTGCTTCCTCCCCTCAACATCTTGATGGATAGGTATAGTCTGTTCCAAAAGCTTCTGAGAAGATCTGCTTTATCGGCTCTGTCTGATTTTAGAGCTTTCTGTTCCTACACTAGGACCTCTCAGAAAGCAGACATGCAAATGGAAGCACAGACTCTTATCCAGCATCATTCACTGAAGACACTGACTTAGACAAAGTGGAGGGTTCCCTTTGCTCCCTCCTCTGAAGACGATACTTTTAGCAGTTGTACTCAAATTTTTGAAGCAGAGAAGTGGTTGGTCATTTCAAGACTCTTTGCCTGATGAGTCATTGTTGTTGGAAGCATTTGGTTCCGGCCCAACATCATCCTGGGTGGACATGCAAATGGAAGCACAGACTCTTATCCAGCATCATTCACTGAAGACACTGACTTAGACAAAGTGGAGGGTTCCCTTTGCTCCCTCCTCTGAAGACGATACTTTTAGCAGTTGTACTCAAATTTTTGAAGCAGAGAAGTGGTTGGTCATTTCAAGACTCTTTGCCTGATGAGTCATTGTTGTTGGAAGCATTTGGTTCCGGCCCAACATCATCCTGGGTGGTACCATTTATTGATCCCCTTATTGACTTTACGGCTCAGTGGGCATGGAAGGACTCTGATGTAGTGGAACCCATTCCCAAAAAAAGCAGATTGCATCTTATTTGCTCCTAAGGAAAGGAAACACTGGAGCAAGGGCCCACCAGTAGATGTTGTGATGGTAGTGATTAAGAAAGAACTGTTGGAAGAGTTATTTTCTTCACCCCCCCCCCCACCAACAGAGAGCCTAGGTTGATGGACAGAGAGCATGCCTATGGATTGGTGACTTTCACCCTTAGATCGCTAAATTACTTGGCTCATCTAACCAGATTCGCTAAATTATTTGGCTCATCTAACCAGATTCCAGAGAGAATTGACAGAGTCAAGTCTGTCTTGGGGGGTGTTTCCTGTGGATTCCAGAAAATGGTGGATTCCCAGCTTTTTACTCTACAATCCACCTTGAATGTAGCCAAGTGATTGCTTTCAAATGTAGTTGATGACCTGCTGGCAGAGGAGCAGGCACTGGCATTACTATACACCACCACACCTGGAAGCTTCTTTATGACTGGGTGGAAGGCTCAACCTTTTTTTTTTTTTTTTTTTTTTTTTTTTTTTGAAGACTCACACCAGGAGTATGGATTCTGCTTTTCAACGCCACAAAGATCCTTTTCGTGGAAAAAAAGATTGGGGGCAAAGATGTGGTTCAATAAATCACATAGCTCTTGCCATGACTTCCAGGTGATGCTTTCCTATGTCAGGGGTAATCATAAAGGGCAGCACCCTAGTGGTGGAGACAGACTGCATAAACAGGGTTTTCACAGTCCTTTTACAGAGAAAGTCTATCAGTACTTCTGCACAATTGCTGCACTGTGGAGGCAGTTGGGGGCATCTTTCTTTGCATCCTAAAGTTTGGCACTGCATAACTTCAGATTCTTGGGAGTAAAAGATTATGCCCATAGGCTATTCAATTCCCTTTTCCCATCTTCCTCAGAAAAAGGAAAAAAGTCTCCAGTGGCACCAGTAGGTGGGACTCAGCAGCCATAGAAATTTCATAGCTGCTATAAAAGAGTACTCCAACCAGTCCCCCAAAACCAGTTAGAATCTGAAGTCCATTTGAGGCTCATTTTTAGTGCCAAAGAAAATTTGGGACCTCAGACCCATTCTGGTTCTCGGTCATCTAAACCAGTTTGTGAAACAGACAAAATTTCGGATCGTCACATGTGCTCCATAAATCTCCAGGGTTCCTGCTGCCATAAATGTGGTGCAGGAGATTTCTCCACTTCCAGCTGAGAGCCAGTTATTACCAGTTCTATGGACTGTGCTTTGGTCTGCAGGTGCACTCCTACCAAGTCTTCTTGTATCTCAGTGATTGGGTCTTACCCACTGAGCATCAGCTGCCATCCCACCTGATCAGGTGCTCCTAACTGCAACCCAGAATATGGAGTTTATAGGATGCCATCTAGATAAGTCTTCCCCAGTCAAGAGTTTTGTCAGTTTACCTTACAGCCATGCAGGTCCTACATCTCTTTTCACCACCATTGAGGTTATTTCTTCCTCTTAGGTCTCATGGCCTTCACAGTTTTATTGGTTCCTGTAGCCAAGTACTATATGAGAGTACTGCAATAGACTTTAGCTATACAGTGGTCTCAGTCCATTCATCCATTGCATGTAAAAGTTTGCATTACTCGAATTTGCAGTCAACACATTGCTTGGTCTGTAATGTCTCCAGCAGTAACAGATGGGTACCCCTTCCACACATTTACCGGTGTGGTAGTAACCATGGACCCCTCCCTTCTAGGGTGGGTGGGGGCACTTCAGAGGGAGAATAGGGATGACCATGTACATTGGACCAGAGGCCAATCTTCACATCAGTGTCTTGGAGCTGAGTGTGGTCCTCCTAGCTTTGCAGGCATTCCAGGATCTCCTCCCAAGGTTGTGATTGTTATACAGACGGGACAATGTGGCAGTGGTATGGTACATTGGGGAACCTGTTATTATCCTGTGAGTTGGAAGGCCATGGCAGTGGGTGTTGTCTTCACACTGCTTTCTAGTAGTAGTGCACATCCTGGGGTCAGTCAGTATGTTAGCAGACAAATACAGTGACATATTTGATCTTCAGTCACAGGGGCCAGCTATGCTATGACCTCTTTGCCTCCTATTGCAACAGCCATTGAATAGGTATTTTGCCCTGATCCTCCACAGTGTCAGTCACAGAGATTCAGTGGTCCACAATTGCCCACTGGATCTCCCATATGCCTTTCCATCTCTCCCTCTAATTAATAAATTCATACAGAAATCAAGGCAGTGCAAGGCCAGGGTGAGCCTCATTATCCCCCTTTTAGCCCCAAGGGATGCAGTTCCCATACCTATGGCCTGTACTAGTATATCCCCCGTGGATGTTGGATCACAAAACTTCCTGACTCACTCGTCCGGACTGCCTCCTTTGGAGCAGATGTCAATGAAATTATTTATTTATTTCCAGTTTGATGACTAGGGAGGTCCACTGGGCTCAAAGAGACCGTTTTCAGTGGAGGCCGCCCGGGGAGACAAGCTCCATAATATGAAGTACCATACATAGTTGAAACAGAAACAAACTAAGCACATTTTTACATACAAAATAGCAAAAACTAAACAAAAGTTAAAACAGCAGCTTGGCGAAGTATGTAAAGCATATTTACATGTTTAGTGGTTGAGAACAGTAGTACAAGGTTAAATTAATACAGAGGTTTAAATCATCTGAGAATGACATAGAAGTAGCATTAGCATGGATGAGTTCTTTATGCATGAATATTAGCATGAGTTAAATTAATACAGAGATTTAAATCCTCAGAGTGATATAGAGGTAGCATTAGCGTGAAGGCAGTACATAGGGTTAATCAATAGTGTGTAAGGAAGAACAAACGTGTGTTATAAAGTATTTATGTATTAAGCAGGTTAGGTAGGTGGAGTGCAATTGCATTTCCATGTTTGGGAGAGGTAAGAATACAGCTGAGTTTTGAAGTGTTCAGAGTTCTCAGAAATTCTTAGAGATGGAGGGAGATGATTACATTTTTTGGCGACGTAAAAGGACAGGAAAAGCTGACCAGCAGGACAGTTTGGTGTATAAACAGAGATTAGATTTTGGTGGGTAGATCTTAGAGTTCTGTTTGGGGTGTATAATGCTAAGATGTTTGTTAGTGCTGGGCATATAGTTGGTTTGAGAATTAACTTGTGAGTGGTGATGAGTTGGAGGTAGTCAAGGTAGTTTGGAAGTTCTAGCCATTGCAGCTGGTGGAGAGGTTTACAGTGATGAGTGGAGTATTTGGAAGTGGTGGCGAACTTTAAGATTTTATTGTAACAGGATTCTAGTTTAGAATAGATGGAGGAAGACAGGTTGGTTAGTAGGGGAGCACCATACATTTAGTGAAGGTAGTAAGAAGATAGTGGCGAGGGACTGTCTTGTTGAGGGGGAGAGGAAGTGGGAGTTTCTGTACAGCACGCCAAGTTTCTAATTGTTTTTCTTTATATTTAGCTGAATATGGGTATCTAATTTTAGGTGTTAATCAGTAGTAACTCCAAGAAGTTTAGCAAAAGGAACAACTTCTGTAGTGGAGTTGGCAAGGCTTGTAATCTTGAAAGTGGTTTTGTCTAGGCGGATAGATTTTGAGGAAGAGAATAGAAGGATCTTTGATTTGTTGGCATTCAAAGAGAGGTGATTTTGGAGCATCCAGTTCTCAGTAGTTGAGAAGGCAGTTTGTGTTTTTGTTTGGAGCTCAGGGAGGTTTGATGCAGAGCTAACTAAAGTTGAGTCATTTGCATATTGTACTATATTAGTGATAGGAATGGCTGCATGGAAATCATTAATGAAGATATTGAAGAGCATAGGGCCAAGAATGGATCCCTGGGGTACCCCGGTTGGGGTGGGAAGGAAGGCTGAGGTGCCAGTCTTCCATTTTACCGCATGAGATCTGTCAGAGAGGTAGCTGCTGAACCAGGTAATGGTGTTTTGTGAGAGGTTAAGATTGGAAAGGTGGTGAAGAAGGTGGGTACTGGAGACTGTGTCGAAAGCCTTGGAGAAGTCAAGGAGGACTGTGGAAGTTCTCTGGAGTCGCAGGCATGGTTTACGATGTCTAGAAAAATTGTGCTGTGGCCAGGACGGAACCCATGTTGTGTTGAGGTGAGGAGTTGGTTATGTGTAATGAATGGCATGAGCTGGTGGTGGATGCATTTCTCAAGAATTTTTGAAATGGGGGAGAGAATCATGGTTTCTCCAATTTTAAATATAGTCAGAGATGCCAGGCTTTCCCCTGCAGTACCTGCAGTAATCAATATTCTTTCTGCTTCTCAAAAAGTCCACTGGAAAGATATACCAGAGCAAATAGAAGAGAATCTGTATTTGGGCACTTTCTAAATGACTCTATCCCTTCTCAGCACCTAATCCTTCCATAGTAGAGTTCTTATCTGAGCTCTTTGACATAAAGGTTCCAGCTTTTCCACCTTCAAGGTTCAGATGGCTACTATTTCAAATGTTCATGCTGGATGTAAAGATATTCCTATAGCCTCACTGAAAATTTCTAAAGCTTTCTTGAAAGGTACTTTCCTACTAAGACCTTCCATTAGAGACCGAACTCCTACATAGGGCATCACCATTATGCTGCAAGTTCTGATTCAGTTTACATTTGACCTTGCAGCCATGGCAGACCTAAACTTCCTTATTTTGAAAACAATTTTTCTAGTGGCAGTGACATCAGCCAGACAAATTTCAGAGTTACAGGCATTCTGATGTAAACCTCTACATTTGTTTTTTCACAAAAATAGTCTTCCTTTGGACCATTTAATTCTTTATTCCTAAGGTGACGTCAAACCTAAACTTACTGGTGTTTTTTCCCAGATTCCAAACAAAAGGATGATCGCAAACTGGCTCTGACAGATCCCATGAAGTAAGAGTAGCAGGATCTATGTCCAAATCCAGACCAGTAACGAGCAGTGTGCCTCAGGGCTCTGTCCTGGGGCCCCCTCCTTTTTGGCATATACTTCTGAGAAGTACAGGCAAGCACTGATGGGCTGTGGCTGACCCAAGTTTGCGGACGATTGCAAACTGGGTGCAATAATAGAGTCTCCGGCCGACATGGATATCCTCCAGAAGGGCCATAACGAGACTGAGGCATTGTGTCAAACCCATGGTCTTAAGCTAAATGCTAAAAAATGCATAATAATCCCCTTTGGAAAAACAGAGTACCCGCGAACTACCACATAGGAGGTAACCCCCTGAAATCTGTAGTAGTAATAAGGGATCTAGGGATCCAAGTAGATAGTAAGCTTTCCTTTGATAACCATGTTGCCAAGGTGGTTAGAAAATCCTATGTGACCCATCTGATCACGAAAGGGTTCGCATCAAGATCTAAGGATGTAGTGGTGCCCCTCTACTCTTCCCTCATCAGACCCATTATTGAGTACAATGCACCAATTGGAATGTACCTGGCTAGGCATCTCCAGCAGCTGGAGAGACCACAGAGGTACCTCACTAAGAGGATTACTGGCCTTAAACAGTTGCCCTATGCAGCACAATTGAAAAAACTAAGGCTTTTCTCTGTTGCAGACAGTCTTCTCAGAGGTGATCTCTGTCTAACATACAGAGCCATGTCTAACCCAGAACTGTTGAACAGGCTCCATCTTAGCAAAACCAAATCCACTCACGCTACACGCTCTAGGGATATAAACCTCAGCACAACAATGAATAGAACATGCTGGAGGGATAGATTCCTTTTGCAAAGATTTCCCTTGCTATGGAACAAGGTCCTGATCTACATAAGACAAAGCCCCTCACTTATCACTCTTCAAGAGGAACCTTGACGAGTGGTTGGGTAACAAAGTTCACACCAGGGATCATACCAACAGCTCTACTAGATAGAGGCCAAGGGTATTAGCTGCTAGATCAAGGGCTTAGCGAACTAACCAAAGGGGCGGTGAATACCACACAACATGGCTGGGCTAATATATGCCTTCGGGCAGATAGCCCAGTATCTACCTATGAACCTATAAGTGAAAAAGGCCAAGAAACCTTGGCTTGATTGCCCTCTTCTGGATATCTCCCAAGGTTGATGTAGGCCTGGAGGCCGTACTGGAGACTGTGGATGTCCCTTCTGTGGGTATCACAGGGGAAGTCCTGATGGAGTCTACCAGCACTTTTGTGAGGAAGTGCAGGTGTCAGAGACCGGTGAAAAGGGGAACCACCATGTATTTCTGAAGTTCCATGTGGCATCACCCAGTTCACTGTGCATGATATGCTTACTGACAGAATTCAGGCTGACATTGGGCCCTTCACCTACCACCACAATAGAACCCCCCCCAAAAGAAAAAAATTAAAGGCAAAGCATGTTGCTCCTGCTCCACAAGAGCAAACTCCTGATTTGGTAGGCTTTCTCACAAAGCCTTTTTGGCCCCCACACCAGTCCTCACCTTCTTCTGTCTCTCTGCAGGCCTTCTCTTTCCCCTACATTCAAGAGGCTGGCTGATCTTCCTTGGAATGAAGAGGAGTCTTCAGGGGATGAGTCATTGGCTTACTCCACCCAAATACCCCCCCCCCCGGGGTATGCCTCCCAAGAGGAATCTAATGGTACAGAGTCCCCCTAGGGAAGTTATTTCATTCCGAGAAATTATTCGGAAAATGGAAGACCTTTTCAAGTGAGTGTTCTAAAGTCTTAGATATATGAGGTATTGTGATTTCTTGCAGGTGGCTTCTCCACCCCCCCCCCTCTGCTGCCCCCTCACAGTTCTGACAGCTTTCATGGATGCATTCCCAGCTGCATCCAACGCTGCCTCCTTCCCCAAAGCATCCTGACAGAGGTTGTACAAGGTGCCTGAGGACTCCAAATTCCTGTTCAAAGTGCCATCCTGCAGATCCAGGCTTCAGCTGAAAATGAAAATGTTTTCAGTTTACTACCTTCTACCCCCTTACTTTTATCTAAAGAGCAAGGTTATGGAGAGACTGGGGGGAGGTTTACACCCCCTGCCACTTGGGCTTTCCAGGCAATTAATTACCAAACCCACATAGCTAAGTACTCCCTGGCTCTCCTTTCAGATGCAAGAAAAAAACTAACTCTGACCTCCGGTACTCTCCTGCCAAGGCAGAATTGGCAGCCGTCCTCTTCCCAGGTTATTAGGCACTCCATCAAATGCAGTTATGAGGTTGCAGATGCCTCTGCTAGGACATGGGCTCTTGGTTTGGTCCTGAGGAGATATTCTTGGCTTAGGCTTACAACCCTTACTTGATGACTTCAAGGCCAAACTGATGGACCCCCACTGATAATAAAGCCTAATTTGATCAGTTGCAGACCTATTCAAATCATTACAGGGAAAAAGAAGTTGTAGGATCGTAAGCATATCCTTGTTTCTCCAGTCCCCAGGTTCCAAAGGAACTATGCAGCAAAGACCACCTGTTGTGAGAGCTTGTCAAGCCACCTTCTCAAACTGAGGCCCTAGGAAACTAGCTTCTTCTAAATCTACCCTAACCACTCCTGCTCAAACTACCATTTCAGTCCCATCCTAAGCCTGGTAGCCTGTGACTATCTGCCTCAAGGGATCTTTCCTGGGACAATTCGAGATCCCTTCCTCCCAACAGGGGAAAGGTTTCTATTCCAGGATGTTTTTGGTCCCAAGGAAGGATGGCCCCCTGGAGGCCCATCCTGGAGCTTCCCCATTTAAACACCTTTCTGAGGGTCTCCTTCTTTCGATGCTGACTTTGCTCCCTCTTCCTCTAATTCTTTCCCAAGCATCCATGGTGTCTTTAGACGTCAAAGATGCTTGTCTTCATATCCTCATTCACCCTCAGTTCAGGCAAGTTTTGTTTGCTTCTTTCTTGCGTTTTCAGTTTTGTGCTTTGCCATTTCATTTTTCTATGCACGGAAGGGTCTTCACACAATGCTTGGCTCCTGTCATAGCATTGTGCACATCTAGACAACCACCTAATTCAAGCCCAGTCCCCAGACATACATCAGGAGAATCTTTCCTTCACTTTTTCCCTTCTGGAGAGTTTAGGCTTCATTATAAACCATCAGATCTCCTTTCTGATCCCTTTGCAGGACCATGTTTTTCGGGGCTGCAGGATCCAAATAAGCTGTTCTTCACTTCCTATTTTCAGAGCATTTTACCCCTTCAATCTCTCATTGCCAGGGATTTCCTACACCACCTGGGGTTCATGGCATCTATGATCCCTATGCTTCCATTGGCCAAGTTGCACATGAGAAATTCATTGGTTCCCATGGTTTTTGTATGCAGCACTCCCATCCTCTGGATTTCATGACCACTCCTACCTTGCATAAAGAGTTGGATTGGTGGATCCTTCAGGTGACTAAAACCCTGCTGTTCCCTTACAGCCATCATCCCCTCTCTAGAGTTGTACACAGATGCTTCAGACACAGGATGGGGGTGAGAATCAGTCCTGGAGGGTCAGGGGTGTTTGGTCTTTAAAACAAAGGAACATAGTGTAAAAGAGATGAGTGCCCTTAATTTTGCCCAACAAATCTTCAAACCCACAGGGGAGCTGAGGTGGTCACAGACAACACTACTAATCTTTGATAGATCACTAAGCAGGTGGGAGCGAAGTTCTGCCTCCTAGTCAGACTAGCCCTACACACCTGGGAGTTGGCCTTGTAAAGTAAAGTTTCCCTACAGGCAGTTTACCTTCTCTTAGCTCAGAATGTGGTGGCAGACTCCTTAAGCTGGTCTGACACAGTCCTACGAATGGATGTTAGATATCTGTGTATTTATTTTACATTTGTTAATTGGGAAAGTCTGGGCGCATATCCTTTTTCAGTGGAGGCTGGGGGAGAAAAGTTCCATGTACACTAAAATATTGCATTAGACAGTTGATTACATGCAGTCACATATATATAGTATCCATACATTTTTCTTCTATTAGAATGCTGTTGAAAAACCTTTAAAGAGTTCTGACATCAAATACTTCAGACTAGTTGGGATATGTATACATTATAAAATAGCTGGTAGGATGAAATATGTATAAATGATTGGCTAGCAAGGGTCCTGAGTAGTGGGGAGAGAGGATAGGTATAGATATGGAAATTGGTTGAAAGTGGAGAGGTTGATGGACAGTACTAGGTGACAAGGTCTAAAGGCAGAGTAAGCAGTAAGGTTGCAGACATGTAGAGGAAGAGGAATAATTCAAAGGGTGTAAATAATTGGTAGGTGTGCTGTACATAGTCGGATATAGGAAAGGAAGACCCTTAGAGGGGGAAGCAGAGATGTAACGGGAGAAATGATGCTGGTAAGTAGAGCAAGGAAGGAAAAGTAGTGGGGTGAGAAATAGATGTATTTGGTAAGCTGAAAGTACTAGTAGGAGATTAGTCCAGGTTGTTGCAGTTACATACCCAAAGATGCTGAAGATGGGATTTTAAGACTTTTTTGAAGGGGGTGAGGGTAGTTATAGTTGTGATATTGGGGGGGGTGTTCACTTCTTGGCAACAGAGTTGCTGTAGAGGGAAGTGCTGGCAGAGTTATTGTTTTTTCTAGTAGGAGTTTCTGATCCAATCACAGAACTCTAGCTTTGGTGCTTGGGTGAAGTAGGTTTTGTAGAGCAGGGATTTTTGTTAGGGCAGTGAAGAAGTTTGTGTTTGTAAGTTGGGTATAAAGAATGAGGTTGGGAAGTTTCAGCCAGTCAAAAGCTTTGAGGAATGCAGTGATGTTTGATGGGGCATATTTGTTGCAAATTTGGCAGCAGGTTTGAAGAATGACCAGGTCTGATTTTTCAGAGATTGGTGATCAGAGATTGGTGATCAGAGATTGGTGATCAGAGATTGGTGATCCATACAAGAGTGTGGAAATAAGGTGGGTGCGTGCAGTGGTGGCTTGGGTGAAGTCTGTTAGGAACTGTTTGTTCCTTATAGCATGGAAAGTTTTTTATGCACTTTTTTGTGGTGGATATATGTAAGTCAGTTGGCTGTCTGATAACCCCAAGAAGTTTTGTGTGGGTGACTGGGGATATGATTATGTTGCTGGAGGTAATGTTAATAATATGGGAGGAGTGTTGTGTGGGTGTGAAAATTTAATAAGCTGAGTCTTATTGGGGTTTAGTATTAGATGTGAATCTGAGAGCCAGTGCTCAAGAGGATTGTGTTTGGTGGCAGAGGGTCTCGGGAGGAAGAGGTGCAGATGAGTGGAATCCTCTGCGTATTGTATGATGGAGGCATGGAGTGGCTGTGTGTAGTTTGTTGGTAAGCTTAGAAAACAGTAGTGGCCCAAGGATTGAACCTTGTGGGACCCCTAGTAAGACTGGTAGTAGTGAGGAGAGGTCCTGTTGCCATCTTACTGTCTTGTCTGCCTATTGGGTAATTTTTGAACCAGGAAGTGTAGATGGGCTCTGATTTAAATCCGCAAGTGTGTCTTGAGTTTGTCATGGTTTACCATATCAAAAGCCTTGGAGAGGTCTAACAATATGGCTGAGACATAACTACCATTGTTTGTGTGACTGTTTGTGTAAAGGACATAAGAGCTGTAGTGTGTGAAGGCCTGAAGCCATGTTTTAGTTAGTAAATCGTTCAAGGGTTTTGGATAATGGAGAGAGTATGATGATTGGTCGATAGTTGGCTAGTTCTTTCCCTCCTTTGGGGTGATGTAGTCAATTTTCCAGAGGTGAGGAACTAAACTTTCAGTTATAGAGTGATTTGAGGATCGTTTGGAATATGCTATAGCATTAGCAGCACTCTTAGGAATTCAGCTGGTAGACTGTCTGCAGAGAGGGATGTAGGTTTAAGATATGTAAGCATCTTTTTAATAGTGGAGACTGGAACAGGTTGCAGTGAGAAGCCCAGGTCAGTGGTATTGAGGTTAGATGGTTTGATAGTTGGGGGGTGTATATGATTTAGCAAGGTTAGAATGGGAGTCTGAAGATTTTGAACTGGGTTGCTATGTCTGTTTTGTCTGAGTTAACAGGAGCAGGTGTGCTAGCTTTACCTGGATGAAGTAGATTTGTTTGTGGCTGTCCAAAATTTTTTAGGATTGTTCTGATGTATTTTGAGTGCTGTGGTAATAGTTTGTTTTATTAGTCTTGATTAGTTTCTTGGTGTTCCTGAGCTCGATTTTTGTCAGTATTGGTACCTGCCTTTTTTCCATTTTGCCCAAGCTTTGTCCCTGTTGTATAGTAGTGATCTGGTCTCTTTGGATAGCCAGAGGGCATAGTTAGATTTGAATCTAATGGTCCTGGGGGATGCATGGTGGTTTAGTATTGAGAGGAAAGTTGAGTTAACTTGGATGATGCTGTATCACACTCTGTGTTCTTAAGGGGTGTCAGTTGCAACTTGATAGAGCAGTAGTAAAGCTATTGGGGTTGAAGTACTTTTTTACTTTGTTGGCAGATGGTAGATTTTTACTATATGGGTTTGACTTCTTGGTAGATGGTAGATTTTATTATACGGGTTTGACTTCTGGTTAGATGGGTTGGGAGGTGGTCATCAAGGCTGTCAGGGAGACAGTTTGTTTTACTAATGTTTGGCTGTCTAGTATGGATTCCCTTTTTGTGGTTTTATCAACTCTGGTTGGGTGGTGGATAAGCTGAGACAACTAAGAAGTTTAGTATGCAAGTTTGCCAGTCAATATTAAAATCTCCTAGTAATATGGTTTCTTGTGGTAGTGACAGGTGCCCAGCTGAGCAGATTTCTACTATGTCAAAATTATTACCTGGTGGAAGGTAGCAGCCAAGTATATTAATAGTGTTTTTGTTCATGTATAGTTTTAATATTTTGGCTGTTTATAAAGTGGGTAATGGGCTCTTTATTTCCATTTTCAACTGGTTCTTAAATAAGATGGCAATCGCTCCACCTTTTCTTTCAGCTCTGTTGTGCAGAATGTTGTAGCCAGGAGGGATTAATTCATTGTTAGTTCTGGTTTTAGCCATGTTTCAGTAAGAACTGTATCAGGAGAGTAGTGGGAGAGATGTGCACATAGGTTGGAGATTTTGTTCATTATGCTTGTGATGTTAATGTGTATGAGTAGGTCAGAAGGTTTTCTGAAGATGTGCAGTGGGATGGGTTGGGATTTCAGTTGTTGGGCACCGTAGCATTGAGACCAGGGTTGTGGTACATCACCACAAAGGAGTATTTTGGATACAAGTTGTATGGTATGGAGTAATTAGTAATATTAATGTGGTATTTTATTGTGGGAGTGCTGGTATGGACTGCTGGAAGTAGTGGGTTGTTCTTGGTGAAGAGGGTGAAGTATTGAGGGACGAATGTAGACAGAGGTAGTGGTGGCATGGTGAGGAGGTGTTTTGGGATTAGTGAGGTAGTAGGATGTAGCTTGTGCCAGAAAGAGGACTATTGAAGTTGGCAGATTAAAGACATAGTTGAACTAGAGTTTGTAGGGATGTGTGCGCTAAGTGAATGGGTATGGTGGATTGTGTAGTGATATTAGGAAGGATAAGTGCAGGTGTAGGGTAATGGTAGTAAAAAGGAAGTGTAAGTTCTTATTGCGAGTTAGTAATAGTATAATGGAGTTCTCCTTAGGAAGAGTTTATAGATGTTGGGTAATGGGTGGTTGAGGAGATGTGTAGTAGTATCTATTGGGTGTGTGTGCTGGTGATTGCTGATTTGTGTGGGTGGAGAGTTGGATGTGGTCAGAATGAATAAAGTGGGGTGGGCTGGAATCGGGGTAGGGGAGCAGAGTGAGCCTAAGCATAGCTGGTTGAGCCAGGTTCTGAAATGAGCAAGGTATCAGGGAGTGGAAAAACACAAGTTTCAGAGCTCACTCTGTTAATGAAGTTTGTTTTCTTTTGTATGTTTTTAAATACTTTGCTTAAAAACCTTAAAATACTGGCTAGGACATGTAACGGAGGTGTTTCAGTAGGTCAGAGCAGTGGAGCACAGGATGTGTATGGTAAAACTGATGCAGCACTAACAATTGCATATAAATGCCCCTCTGGCCAAATAAAGAACTGGAATGGAAAGTTACAATATAGTGTTAAGAGTTGGGGGAGGGATTGCAGGGAGGTTAGCGGCAACTGCCCCAGTGTTTGTGCATGCCTTCCAGATTTATTTCCATTTTCATTGTATTGAATTTCTTTTATTAAAACAAGTCAAGGGTAAGCATCAGGATAATACATCTACAAGGTTTCCAAAGATCGCAGCTAAGATATGCCAACAATTCAGTTCTGGTTCTGTACTTGGCTGGCAGTGTCAATGCGTACTGTTCAGGTGAAGGGGGGGGGGCATTCGTGCAAGCTCCCAGATGCAGGTTGCTATGAAAACAAGGGGAAAAAGGAGACTGGTTAGGTATATAGCAACTACAGAGGGTTATTTAGACCTGAGATAGAATGTTAACATACAGGTGTAAAGCAGACTGGGGGGGGGGTTGAATGTTGGAAATTGGCTCGTTAGCTGGAAAATGGTAAGACAGATGGACAATTATTAGTGTTAATAGCCTTAAAAGTGCACCCAGACAGATCACAGTATATGTATATATTGCAGCAAAGACTAATTCAGTCAGCAGATGCATTGTACTTCAGTCTAAGCATCAGCACAATGCTGCATCAAGAATATCGCAATACTATTGTAATTTGAGCAGATGTAATCTAACATCACATCATAGCTCCACAGAACATCTATCAAATAGTGAAGCACAGCTTTCCACCCTTAAATATTCTATGTTTTAGCATACAAGCAAGGCAGACAATCAAATATTTATATAGCTGGTACAAGCGGTTAAACATTCTATGGTCTAGTGTACAAGCAAGGCAGACAATCAAATAGATGGTGCACCTGTGCATAAGGTGCACCTGTGCATAAAGTAGGCTCAAACTTGCATGGTGTGCACACCGTGTTTAGGTATGCCTCAAGCAGATTTTTTTTTTTTGCCTCCCAACATGAACAGACTTCCAAAATTTTGTGCCAGAGTTTGACATCCCTTGGCATGGAAGGTGGACACTATCATTCTGTTGGAAGGGGATGTTTCTGTATACATTTCCCCTTAACTCTCCTCGAAAAGGTCTTACTGAAAAATCCGCGGGATTAGCCAGAAATCTTGCTGGTGATCCCCTTTGGCCAAGGCAGCACTGGTTCCCCCTTCTCCTGCACTTAGCCAGGGCAATCACCACAAGTTACCCTACAGGATGGATCTAGTCAGGCAGGACAAGGGAACCCTAATATATCCACACCCCATAAACTCTTAACTTGGCTATGTGGGTGATGGGGGGGTTTAATTCTGTTTAGAGGATGTGCTTAAAGTCCTCCAGGAGGCCAGAAAACTCACTACTAGGAAGTTCTGTTTCCAGATGGAAAAGGTTTTCCACCTAGTGTTGCTAGAAAATCTACAGCCACTGTCAGTGGATGTCAGTGGTTTTGTCCTATCTGCATGAACTAATGAAGGGTGGCCTGTCTTGTTAAAGTCTTTGTTTGCCTGCCTATGTTTTGCTCCTTTAGCCTCTAGATTTAGAAGTTAAACTGTTCTGTTCTGTAAAGGTGCCCTTCATATTAGACCACCAAGGGAACTGATCCCTCCTCCTTGGGATCTCAATTTTGTGTTACAGAAGCTTACGTTGGCACCTTTTGAGCTAGCAAGGTCCTCTTCCCCACAACACTGCACATGGAAGACTTCTGCTAGTGGCCATTACCTCTGCCAGAAGGGTCTCTTGAGTTGCAAGCTATGATGTCTATTTTTCCCCTCTGTTTTCCAGAGTATCCTTGCATACCAGCCATTCCTTTATGTCCAAAGTGGTCAATAAATTTCTTAATCAGTTTGACTTGCCACTTTTTTTTCCTTAATCTCCCAGTGAGAATTTTGCCCACTTTTGATGTGCATACACAATTTGGATACTACCTTGATAAAACCAAACTTGATCGTAAATCTGAATGCCTGTTTGTGTCCTACCACCGAAAGGCCCCTGGGTCAGCTAGTTTCCAAGCAAACTGTCTCTTCCTTGAGTTCTAAAACTTTCTATTTTTTAGCTAATGTTAAGAGCCTTTCTTCTCCGGTGAGGGCACACTGCACTACCCCCATTTCCGCCCACCCCCACTTTCATTTAATTTATATTGGCTACACCTCATTCCAACCTCTCCCATTCTCCATATTTATCTAATCACAGATGTCCCCTGTAAACTTCCTACCATTCCTCTTTAGCTTCCTGTCCCTCCTCTACATCCACTAATATGTTACTTACCCAGACCACAGCCCTTCTCTTATCCCATTCCTTCTCATCCCCACCAGACTTGCAGCACCTTAGTGTATATCTATCCCTGACTCTACCTTCCCTTAACCTATTAATGCTCCCTTCTTGCTCACTCTTCTCTACCTTGTAAATTAATCTCTTTATACTCCTATATTCATGTTTTAATCTCATTCCTCTCATCCCTAGTAAATAACATCTTCCCCACACACTTTTTTACGTTGCTGTCATCCTTCAATCATTCTCATTTCAACCAATGCCCCCTCTACCTCACATAAATCCTGTTTACCTGCCTCCTACACAACTTAATTCATTCTTCCCCAACTTGCACTTCTCCTGTACTCCCCGAGGTACCTTCCCCTGCCCTTCCTAATTCGCTCCTCTCTCTAACTTCCTTCTCGCATCTCCTCAAAATAAAAAAAGTTCTGTCTGTACCACATCCTTCAAGTCTACATACAAACCCACTGACTTCTACTTTTATGCAAATAAACCTTCCCCTTTTTCTAACCATATACTGTCGTCTGGCAACATCTAGCCCAACCACAACAAACACCTGTCTCACTAAGCATCTGTCTTTTCTATTAACCTACAAAGTACCTAATAAACATACAGAACTACACACCTGGATTACCCATTAATCACCACACATCCTGACCTATGAAACTGCTAAAACCACATTTCTAACACTGAAATACCACCTCTCCACTACAAGATTTATCGCCAAGATAGTACCACCAAAAAAAGGTAGAGGTGTCACAATTATGTATTCTGAACACCTTAAACTAACCCCCTGCCAATATCTTTGCCTAACTTTCAACCAGCTGAACTACTAAACTGTCACCTCAACCCCTATAAGAAATTCGCCATTGCCTCTATCTAGAGGCAAACGACATTCCCATCCTCCAATCTATTCAAGCATGGATTTCTAATAATCTGTTATGAGACCTTACTACTAAGTGACGTAAATATCGACTGGCAAAAACTATCCTACCTCTGTTCCTTTATATCAACTACATGGCTTCCATCAACGTTTCACAACTCATACCTGCTTCAACTGCTGGCTAGGCTTAAAATGGCTTGCAAGGGCAGTTAGCTTAGTACTAATCTATGAACCTAAATCATTTAAGGGTTGGGAGGGTGGCCTAATAGTTAAGGTGTTTGCCTTAAAAACACAAGGTACAGGGTTTGAATCTCACAGGGGATAACTGGCTAGGCTCAAAATGGCTCACAAGGACAGTTAGCCTAGTACTAACCTATGAACCTATGAACAGCAGTACCCAAGGTACCACCTTAGACTGGATTCTTACCTCTGACCCCACCCTATATCATGACCCGAGAGCTCTGCCCAACTCCCTACATGACCACCTCCCTATCCAAGTCCCAATGTTACTCTCCCCAAATACCTTTAATTCCACCATTTTTGTGTCACAAACTTTATTTCAGTCTTGAAACCTTCAGGAACAGGCTCACTTTCATAAACTGGGGCTTCCTTAAGTGCGTCCCTTTTAATGAAGCTGTTCTATACTGTAATTGCATTTTTCTTTATATACTTGACACTTTTTAGCTCCTCTTAGAAATGTGAGAAGCTAACTACTCACCTTGGCCCAGCAAAAACACCCCATCTCTCATGAAAGAGACAAGAACTGGAAAAAAATGGTTAAAAACTTAATTGGCAACATTCCTAAAAATATATAAATAACAGAAACCTAGCAAAGACGACAATTAACGAATAAGAAAACTTACTTTTATAATCCCCAATTCTCCCAGATATCTAACTCCTGAAAAATTCTGGCATGTTGCCAATAAAATCTTTAAATCCAGGTGAACCATCCACCCTTAACCCCTACCATAATAATTCTCTTAAACTGCAACCTTACTTTATACCATCTCTTCAAAAAAACATACCACACCCTCACACCACTCGCTACACATGCAACACCCTTTCTCTCAACCTTGGCTCCACAGCCTACATCTAGTCACGTCTACTAAAACTGCAACCTTGTTCTCCCTCTACCAATAAAACTCTCAGCTCATTTCATAGCCAACTCTATCCTAATAGATATATCTATCCAAGAGTCTACAGTCCCCAATATCTGAAAAGCTTTCTACACCATTCACTTCACAAAGGAGGTAACTGCACTGAGCCCTCTAACTACAGACCCATTGCCATCCTATCGCCACTATCTAAAATCTGAAATGTGTTCAGCTTTTAACTCGCCTTATTAATGAAAATCTGACTCCCTCAATATGGCTTTAGGCCACACCACAGCATTGCCACTGCCCTCCTTCACTTACACTGTTGCTGAAGCCGGGGACAAACACCTCCTTGTGCCTTGCCTCTTTCTTGACCTCTAAAGCTTTCAATGCTGTCCCCCATTCCAAGCTACTTGCTGATCTTAATCTCTCTCCTCTACTATTCACTGGTTCTCAAGCTATCAAATAGGTTCCAGTCTGTCAGATGGCAGTCTGCTTGCTCCCCTTTCCTACCTATCCAAACTGATGTCCCTCAAGGCTCAGTCCTTGGCTACTCCTATTCAACATCTTCGCCAGTCATCTTTACTCCTCCTGCAACACCACCCTCTTACAGTATGCCAGTGACTACTTTTATCTCTTGTGCTGACAACATCTCTAACTTTTATCATCCAAAACTGCTCATCCATGGGAAAATGGCCCACAGAGCATCAACTCTTACTCCACCCCAAAAAATCTAAGCTACTGTTTCTCCCCAAAACTCTTCACCACCTTTACTATTTCTTTGCTAGAGAACATCCTCCTCAAAGGTGAGCCTCACACTTACTGGGTACAGTAATCATTGACCAACTCAAATTTGACATCCATATTCAACACTATCAAAAAACTGGGTCTTCTCTAAAGGAATCAGAAATTTCTTGCCCCCAACTCAAAAACCACCCTTGCCCAAGCCTACCTCCTTCCATGTCTCCTGTACACCTCCCCATCCTAGCTCACCTCCAGTTAAACCTTCTCTGCAAACTAGAACAAGCTTACAGTAACATAGCCAGGTTTGCCAGAAACCAACTGCATAAATCTGATCATTACCTTGCCCAGATACAGCTTCAATGGCTAGAATTCCCCCAGCTCTTACTACTTGCCCAGCTGCAGCTGACACACTCCCTGCTCAGCAAATGATTAGCCTGCCTGTCACGCTCTACCTTAGCATCTCCTTATACCTCAACCCGGTCTCTTTGTAGCTCTCACCAGCACCTTTTAGAAATTTATATAACCACCAAAACTTATGGTAAACTCCTCTATAAACAGTGTCCCTTGTGCTATCACCTCACATTCATAGCATCACTAGTTCCAGCTACTTTAAAACTGAAGTCCAGCACTACTTTCTGAACTCAAATGCCTGTCCTTACCTAAATCCTCCATAATCTGCATTCTGTTTTCACTACTTGTCTGCATCTGATAATTCAATGACTAATCTGCTTATTAGAAATTACTACATTATGCTACTTGGGGAAAGATATGTCATTATTGTAAATACTTAAATATATTGTATTTAATTTTTTATTTCTCCCGATTACTGCATATGTAATTTTTGTTTATGGTATATTGCTGCATTGTTTTTCTTGGGTTATGTACATTGCCTAGTGTTATCTTATGTTTGTATTGCTGGAGCTATTCTCCTAGGTTCTCCACTGAAAACGGGCCATTGGCTCAGATGGACTTAACCCAGTTAATAAGTGTCAGATAAAATCTTTCCATAGCCTTCCCCGATGTTTGCTTGTTTTTTCCTGGTGATGTTTCTCATCTAGGCTCAGGCTGGTGCTTGGCAGCATTCAGTTCTGAGGTTGGTGCATGCTGATGTCTGCTTTATACTGTCTGCCTCTCTATGGTAGATATGTGCAGGATGATGTGCAGTGTTGCATGTACCTCCTCAGTAGCATGAAGACTTTGGTATACTAGCTGGACGTAAGAGTCAGCTGGAGGCAGACTCCCCAACATGCTGCAGCATATAGAAGAGAGGGCCATCTATGGTTATGGTAAAATTTTACACAACTGTTCTTTCCGTTGAAGGTGAAGGAGGAAGATTATATTTTCTTTAGGGGGTTCAAGGATGGAGGTTGCCTGGGCGAAGTGTCAGAGGTTGTAGATTTTGTCAGCTATATGTGGGAATGAGGTTGAATATAAGAGACTAGTAACAGGTCTGCGCTGTACTGCCCTGGGAGCCTTTTTTGAGGGTGAGGCAATGGTACTCTGATTTAAGTGATGAAACAACCATTTGTTTCTGATAGTCTGTAGTGTGGAGGAGTTTTTCTTAGAGGTTGTGGCTGTTTTGGATGGTCCATAGCTATTCTGCATAGTCTGTATTATAGTTGGGCCAGTAGGTTTCCTTTGCCTGCTGCTACCCTGGCTGGTTTGGATAGGTAGGCTGAGATTTTCCTGGCCTAGAAGAAAAATAAGTTTACGTTTAACCACAATTTTTCTGTCTGTTTTTTTTATTAGTGACTGGTCTAGCCACAAGCCTGAAGGAGTTGGTTGTTTCTGTTGGTGTGCCTCAAAGGGTTGTGATATTGAGTGACTCTAGGTGACTTTGGGTAGTGCCAAATAGCTTTTTAGT
This sequence comes from Protopterus annectens, assembly GCF_019279795.1. NCBI lineage: Eukaryota > Metazoa > Chordata > Ceratodontiformes > Protopteridae > Protopterus > Protopterus annectens. The sequence continues at coordinate 1,665,235,432 of NC_056728.1, read as the reverse complement.
TTTGTAGTTACGCCAGCAGTTGAGTTGAGGGGATTAGGTCATTTTGGAGTTGTTTCAATGGTGGAATAATTGTTGCTTCTGGACCAAAAGAGTACTATGTCATGCGTAGAAGAGTTTAGAGTAGGAAGCTCCTGAGGTGGTAGTTACTGAAAATACACAAGAGGAGCTAGGATAGAACCTTAGGGTGCTCCCTTTTGAAAGAGGTGTGGGTTGAGAGTTTTTTTCCATTTTAATTGTGAAGAATCCTGACAAAAGTCTTGGAACCAAGTGAGAGATGTTTACTAATGCGAATATTCTAAACCGAGGAGTTGTGGTTGCTAAGGACTGAGGCTTTTTGAGGTCAGTTGGCACTGTAGTACATTATCTCTTTGGCAATACCACATAGACTGGCTTTTAGTTAGTGCTGCACTGCAATTTCCATAGAACAGTCAGGAGACTTCACTGATAGCACAGATGCCTGCAGAATATTTCCAGTGATACTAGTGCTGGCATTCAGCACCAAGTGTTTGCATCTTTACAACAGTCAGTCCCAGAGTTTCAGCAAAAGCTGTGTGCTACATCATAATGACTAATGCTAAGCATCCATTCACAGACATTTGGCTCTAAACAATGGAGGATTGTGTACTTGACACCTGGTGGCTTTCAAACCAGGGCCCCCTGTACTACAGTTTTTTTTTCCTTTTGTTTAAGGATCATGCACAAATCTAGATGTCCTTTTGTATTCCCCTTTCTAATAGTTTTATACTAGTCTCCCAGATTTCTATCATGTATATCTGATGTCAGTCTTCATTCTGTCCTTGACAGCTGGGTTTGGTTCCAGTATCTGAACTGACTCGGCTGTTACTACAGTTTGCGCCAGCCAAAACCTCTTTCAGCTTCACCTCTACCTACAAATCCATCTCACAATCATCTCCGCTCTCGTTTGATGCTTTTCAGAAATGGACACGTTTTGCCAGTGCTCTTTAGTTTCAGTGGGTTTAGGTAAACTTTCATTCTATTTCTTTCTACTTGATTCTCTACCTTCTACTCATTCTTTTTTTTCTCCTTTTTTTCTGACACGTAGTGTAATCTTAAATATCATTGGTATTCTGTCACATACACTATCCATCTTTGATAGTTTTACCCCTTCACTTTTTTCTCTTTCAAAAGTGTCTCCCAGACGTGTTTTTATGGCTGAAAGATGTATGGCCCCTTCTGGTTTAAAAAAAAAATTGTAGCCACAAAATTCCATCCTCTGTTTTTCATTTCTTTTGCGTTTACTGTTTGGGTCCCGCTCATTTTCAAGAGGACTGCCACATAGCCCAGTATATCTGCCCAAGGGCATTTATAAGCCTAGCCAGAGTGTCTGCTTTTGCCGCCTCATTGATTAACTGATCCTCTTTTCAAGCAGAGCCAATGAAGTGATCCCAAGGGTGTATTTTCAGTTACCTTTCCACTCGTCAAGGTTTCTTGAGTGTCAGTGAGGGGCTCTGCCTGATGTAATTTGGAATTTTGTTCCAAAGCATGGGGAGTCTCTGACAGGAATCTATTCCTCCAGCATGTTCTATTTATTGTGGTGAGGTTTAGTTCACTAGAGCGCGTGGCTCGCAGTGGACTTTGACTTGTTTAGGTGGAGCATGTCCATCAATTCTGAGTCAGACATGGCTTTGTAAGTCAGGCAGAGATCACCTCTGAGTAAGCAATATGCCCCTGAGTACAGCCAGAGTTTTTTTCAGTCGGGCTGCATAGGACATATGTTTGAGTCCAGTAATCCTCTTGGTGAGGTACTTTTGTGGTCTTTCCAGCTAGCATTGTACTCTATGATGGCTCTAACGAAGGGCACTATAACCTCTTTATTTCTAGATGCGAACCCTTTAGAAATTAGATGGGCCACATGAAAGGATTTACTAACTACTTTGGCAATATGATTGTCAAAAGAGAGATTACTATCTACCTGTGTCCCCAGATCTCCTGTTTGCCTGTACTTGTGAGAAGTATATGCCCAACAGTAGGGGTCCCAGGACCGAGCCTTGCAGGACACCAGTTGTGACTGGTTTTAGAGTCGGACATGGAGCCCGCTATTCTAACCATGTGAGTTCGGTCTGTAAGCCAGTTGGCAACCCATCTTGTGACCTAGGGGTTTATGTTCAAGCTGGTGAGTTTCTCTAATACCCAAGTGGGGAATGGTGTCAAGTCTTCGCGAGCTCAAGGTAGGCTGTGTGACCCACCTTCCCCTCGTCTATGGCCTTGGTGACAGTTTCCAAGTCAACCGGGTTTAGTAGGCATGATCTGCCCTTAAAGTCGAACTGGGTCGGGTGAAGTGTTTGGAGGTTCTCACTGTCTTTAATGAGTTCATGATGATGTGCTCCATAGCCTTGCAGACCAGGCTAGTCCGGCTTATGGGGTGATGGTTACCAGGGTCAGCTGTGGCCCCTCCTTTGTGGAGAGGAATAACTGTTGATGTGCGCCATTCTATGGGCACATAGCCTGTGGAGAGGCTGAGGTTGAACAGTGTTTAGGTGGGGGGTTAGTTCGTGCAAGACTCTGCCTGGGACACCATCTGGTCCCATTGATGCTGTGTTTTTGGCTTTTGAAAGGGCTGTTTTCACCTGTGCATCTGATGTTTGGGACCCTGCACTTTTCCGATATTGTTGTGGGCCCTTTTGGAGGTGAGAGGGGGGTGAAGTTTGCACTAAATCTCTGCCAGGATGTTGGCAATATCAGTAGGTTAAGTATATTTTGTGCTATTTTGCACTAGTTCAGTGCGTATCTGCAAGTTGCCACTTAGATTTTTAACCACAAAGCCTTCTTTAGCTATGTTATCTTTTGAATCCTTGGCTATTTTTCTTTCGAAGCTAGCCTTGGATGATTTCATAAGGGACCTCAGTTTCTTACTGGTATGATCAGGGATGTCTTTCCTTCTTGATTTGCTTTTTTTCTGAGCTAGTTTCCTCCTTCTATTGTATAGCCTGTTTATTGTAGGGGTCCACCAAACTGGTTTCCTTCTCTTCGAGGAGTGAGTCTTGGTTTTGCTAGGGATGGCATGATCCATGCATCCTTGTAGGTGCTCAGAGTACATTTGTAAAGGTTTCTGCATCTTGGGCAGCGTTTAGCTTGGGGGCTGTGAAACTTACCACCTCTGTCTTAAGTAAGGTGAAGTTTGCTTTAGAAGTTTTTTTTACTGTGGTTTCCTTAGTTGGGGGATAGTGGTGGCGTGTGGACATCCAGAGTGATTAGTTTATGGTCTTATCTAACCTGTGACTGGTTGACCTCCGGTGTGCAGCACCTGTCGCCCATGTTGGTGATGACCAGGTCCAATATGTTTTCACCTCTGGTAGGGGAGTTTACCAGCTGATCCAGGGCATTTGAGTTGATGAATTCCAGGAAATACTGGGCCAGGGAGTTTGTACTAAAGTATTTTTCCCAGTGAATGGTAGGGTAGTCGCCCAATATCAGAGTGTTTGGCAGGACCTTCATGTTTTCCAGTGTCTCCAGAAAGGTGGAGTGGTGGTCCTGGGTCATGGCGGGTGATCTGTACCAGGCCACAATTTGCATTGCAGATTTGCCCAATGTTAGTTGCACATAGATGATCTCAGAGGTATCATGCTGCGCCACAAACTATGAATATGGATACACTCCCCCCTTCTTTGTGTTTCAGTTTGTGGCCGAAACGTGTGGTATGAGTGGTAGCCCGTTAGTGCTGGCGTGCTCTCTGGAGCCTTGAACCAGGTTTCAGTTACTGCACAGATGTCTATGTTCTCCATACTGACTGCTTTGAGCGTGTGCATTTTGAGATTTAAACTCCTGACGTTGAGTAGTATACCCTCAGTCTTTTTTTTGTTAATTGTGCTGTTTACAGTGGTGGGTTTGACTTGAGCCTTGCCTAAAAAAGGCACTATGGGGGCAGCAAGAGCCTTGGCCAGTATTCGAAAGCCTAGGGGTGACAGGTGCAAGCAGTCTCTTGCAAAGCAACACGGTTTGTCGAGCATGTCGTCCCAGGCTGACTGGATCCCCTTTGAATGACACCAGAAGCTTAGCCAATTGTTGAAATTTATCATTTTTCTTTATACTGAGTTATCCTTCTTGGTGAGGGCAGGATGCTACTCTGGTTCAGGGTCATACCATCCTGGGCTACATGATCAGAGAGCTCTTTCATGTCTCTCTTCATTGACTGGAGTTCTTGTGTTATGTGGCATATTCTGGCTCCTGACAGGCAGCTAAAAGTAACCACCTGCTTGTCCAGCCTAGTGAGTGGAACATCAGTGTGCCTGACTACCTGTTACTAGTGTGTTAGGTATGTTATTTCGCCTTAAGGTCTGTGATTGTGTGGCACACTGATTGTGTTTTATGTGTTTGGTTTGTGATGAAGTGCAGGTTGAGTGTCTGCTTTGGAGGTCTCTTCTTATGCAGGTTTTTATTTAGAGCCTCAGAGTATGATTGTGTATTTTTTGCCAGTGCTGTTTTAGTAGGTCTGTGGGCTGGAGTTGTGGTGCAAGTGGTTACCTTCTCCTCTTTACTATCTGTTCCAGTCTTGGGAGGAGACAGCTTAGCTTCCAGTTTGGCTGTATAATTGCATCTCTCGCATATGTTAGTGTTTTGTGGTAGGAGGAGGGGGTTGTCTGTGTACATATGAGGCAGTTGTAATATTGCCTCAGGATACCCAGATTCACCAGCTGTACTGGAGTGCACCTGAAGTTGCCCTTTGGTCGTGCCTGAATAGTAGGGTGAGCTGCTTAGTCGCTTGGTTGGTGAGGGGTGAATAAAGAGCCTTGCCCTGATTGGCAATCAGTGTCTAGGTATATTAGTGCTTTCTGTTAGGTCTGAGCAAGTGCTGGGCTTTAAGATGCTTTTTTGAGTGCTTAGATTGAGAGTTAACTAGTTTCAAGGGGAAAACTGAAGGAGACCTAGTGGAGCCAGGAATAATTTAACTGTAGCTAACGGGCACTGCCCGGTGCACAAAACCATGCAAACATGGTTTTTATTGTAGGGAAATGAGAGAAATTAGCCCCCAAAATGGCCAATAAACTACTAACATCTGGGCTGGAACCACTTTTCCAGGGACAGATAGGTTGCTCAAAGCTGCCCTCTCTCACAGGTGAATAGAGAAACTTCCTTTTATCCAAGTAAGGTATGGGCAACTCAGAAACTAGTATCACAGCCCTGAATTCAGCACTAGCCTGAACTGGACTAGAAACAAGGATTTTATTGTGTTTTTTTTTTTTTAAAAGATAAGGCAAAAACAGTAAAAAAAAAAAATGCACTTAAAACAGCTTTAAACTACTACAAACTATCAGAAAAGGCTGTTGCACTTTAGTGTGTAGCCTACAGGGTTCATGTCTATGGATCGACAACTCACTATATCGACATCCACTTCACCGACATCTAAAATAATCGACATCGCAAATCACGGACTTTTAACAGGTAAGACATTTAAATTTCGCTAATCATGCCTACCAGACATGCATAACACTGCCATACTTACTAAAACATGGTAGGCATGATTAGCGAAATTTAAATGTCTTACCTGTTAAAAGTCTGTGATTTGCGGTGTCGATTATTTTAGATGTCGGTGAAGTGGATGTCGATATAGTGAGTTGTCGATCCATAGACATGAACCCAGCCTACAACAGTTGAACAAATTTAAACAAAAAATTCAAGTGCAGGCAGCCAAATAAGTACAGTATGTGAAAAAAAGGTTTTAAATCACAATAAACGCTGGAAAGTCTGCATTTAGGTGGAAACAGTTAAAAGAAAGTACAGAAAACTGATAATCGCTCCAAAGTCTCACCCCCAAGCTAGAAGGCTTGTATCAGTTTAAGGCTTTGTAGTGCTTACCAGTAGGTTAGTTACAGGAAAGATGGGAAACCAGTGCAGATGTGGTCTCTTAAACCAGAAAGTTGAAAGGCTGACACTGTCCAAATGGTCAAAGTACAATTTCTGGGCCAAGAACCCCTCTCATGGTAGACAGGCTACCTAGTGCTTACCGCTCCCACTGATGAGCTAGAAGGCTTTCCTTCATCACAGGCTTGGGGGCTCGGCTTACTAACAATCCTGGATACAGCAACTCTGTAATCAGACTAGGCTAGTTATATGAAAGGAGGGAAACTGGCACAAGTGCGGCTTTCAAACCAGAAGGTTGAAAGAGATGGAAAAAACGGCTCAAACAGCCAATAGCTACAATTTCTGGGCCAGGGACCACCCCTCTTGTGGTAAATGGGCTTGCCCGATGCTTGCCCCACTGTTAAGTTAGAAAGCTTCCCTCCAGCACAAAGGCTTGGGGGGCTTGGAAGCTTACGAAGAGTCCTGGATACATCAAATCTTTACCTGGATTAGACTAGTAATAGGCAAGGTAGGAAACAAGTGCAAATGCAGGCTTTTAAATCAGAAGGTTGAAAGATTTAAAAGCTTCCCAAACAGCAAATAAACTATCATTTCTGGGCCAGAAACCACTTCTCCTGTGGTAGATAGGTTACCTAGTGCTTACCACTCCCACTGATGAGCTAGAAGGCTTCTTTCCCAGACAGAAGGGCTTGGGTGGCTCAGAAGCTTACCAACAGTCCTGGATACAGCAAATCTGTACCTGGATTACACTAGGTATAGGAAAGGAGGGGACCAAATGCAAAACAGGCTTTTAACCAGAAAAAAAGCGATGGGGAAAAACTGCCCAAATGGCCAATAAACTACAATTTCAGGGCCAAAACCCACTCTTCCCCTGGTAGATAGGCTACCTAGTGCTTACCACTCCCACTGATAAGCTAGAAGGTTTCCCTCCAACACAGAAAGGCTTGGGGGGGTTCAAATGCTTACCAACAGTCCTGGATACAGCAAGTCTGTATCTGGGCTTGACTAGTTACAGGAAAGGCAGGAAACGAGCTTAGATTATTTTTTTTAAATAAAGAAAAGCTGCTAAAACAGCAGTAAATACAATTCAAATTGTAGTGCAGGCCAGCACACCCGAGCGTGTAGCAACACTACGGCAAATACAATTCAAATAAATGCAATTAAATTAACAAATGACTCAAGTGCTGAAGGCAGTAAATTAGGCTACTAACCAGCAGTAATAAGTGCAGAGTAAGAGCAACTAAGACAGTTACCGTAAGAGCAAATGAATTATATATATATATATATATATATATATATATATATATATATATATATATATATATAATTTTTTTTCATATGTCATGGGTTCACTCGAGCCCCCCATTGAAAGAGTAAATTTATTTTGAAAGGTTTCATTTTCTCTGCTTATAGTCAAGTCTTATCTACTGCAGACAACTGCCGTTTCTTCCCCTTCGTCCTCATCTTTTGTTGCCAAAGGAAAGAGTGTCTGTTCCAATTTCCATCAGTTCTGAGACCTATGAAATTTAAACCCTCTGTTCCGAAATTCTTTGGAACCAGAGGCCTCTGGCTGTAAACTGCCAGTGTCTACTACTGCTCTAGCACAGATAACTATGGAAAGTCCTTTGATGTCAAAGGCCCCGGTGCAGGACAAAATTTCTGCTCCTCCCATGACTAAACTAAAATTTCTGATTCAAAGGAGATTTTTCAAAGAACTTCCTATTCACCATCTATAGACCCTTTCACTGATGGAGCTTCCAGAAGTGTTTCTTCAGAGGCTTAAATCTCCTTTAATGTTGTCTCTTTGCTCCACCAAAAGTCTTTCTGGTCTGTGTGTGGAGAGAGTGGTGAATAAAATCTTGTGGGCTGGAGAAATTACAGACACCCCTTCGAGTCTTGGAAATGAGCCTTTTTTCACTTCATTGATCACTTCCCTAACATCCTCCAAGGCCTTAGAGTCTGCTGTTGCAAACCTGAGATTTTCACATCTTCAGAACTGGTAAACTCCCTGTGCTCTTTGGTGGCTTAGGAACCAGAGACCTCTAAGCCATAGCTGCCACATTGGTTCTGGGCAGGCAGGGACTCTAGGTCTTTCAGAGCCATCCCTGCTCCTCAGATTCAGCTCGAGTTAGCTCAGCTCCAGCTTCTGTCTCGAAGGCCAGTTGTTCAGAGATTGGAGTGACCCCGGTCCCAAGGCAGTCTCTGTTTTGGGCTCCCTTTCCTTTTTAGGGAGGCCAGCTTTCAAGGTGATGGAGAAAGCTCTGTCACAGTGATTCAGTCGCTACCTTCACCCTTGGAACAGGAACCCCTCTCTGGCTGTATTATTCCACCTGTCTCTCCACTGGGAGAGATTCAGGTTCTGTCATGTTCTGCTACTTCCCCAGATTATTCCTGTGAGGAGGTCCTTCAAAGTGCAAGAGGATGCACTTGGCTTCCCTTAGAAATCAGTCACTGAGGACACATATTTTGATGAGGGGGGCAGGGTCCCCATGGTCACCACCTAAAGGTGTCTCCTTTGGAGACATCTAGAAATTTTAAAACTGAGGTGGCTGGAAGTCCGAAAACCTTTACCTGAAGGAATCTTTTTACCTGCAGGCTTTTGGCATCCACCAGCCTCCTTATTGGGTGACCCCACCCACTGAGCTTCATTCAGTTGATTTCACAGTGGGCATGGAAGACTCTAGATGCCACCAAACCCATCCCCAAGAGAACTAACAAAATATCTGCCCCTGAAGATGAACAGTTCTGGATTAAGAGGTTTGGTAAAAGCTGTCATAGTGGCCACCATAAAAAGGAGCTCTGAAGAGAGCATCAGTCCATCCACCCAACGGGGAGTCTATGGACAGATTTAGGAAGTGGGTCTGTACGTCATTAACCTTTGCTCTAAGGTCTTTGAACTTCTTGGCACACTTTACAAGACTTAAACAGGTGCTGAATATGGAATTGTCAGTTACCCTGGCAGGAGTTATAGCTGATGGTTTCCAAGTGAAAGTGACTTTTCAGCCAGCCACCCTGGAGTCTCTCTAATGCATCCATGAGGCTAATCACACATTCAGCCAAAGCGACTTCCAGAGCAGTGGGTGCAGGCGTAGTCATAAGGAGACATGCTGGAATGCATGTGTGACCTTCAGGAACCATTGAAGTCTTTCATCATTGCCTCTTTGACAACATCCTTATTGGCCCAAAAGTAAGACTTTTACCATCCTTCTCACACCTGGATAGACCATTTTTGCTGTGGGTGTATGTTTTTCCACCCCCCTGATGCCCTTTTCTAGGACTGGAGGAGTGGTGCAAAGATGTGGTTTTAAAAATCCCAAGGGCCTTTTCAAGACTCATGTGAATACATTTCCCCCAGGGGCAGAGGGGGGAATGAAAATGGGAAAACACTGCCCTCAGAGGTGGTCTGCAAAACCAGGGCTTTAGGAATTCCTTTCCAGGTAAGCACGTTCAGCACTGCCGAAGGGAGGCCCGATTGTCTTCCTCTAGAAGTAGGGGATGTTTGTCCTTGCACCTAGGCTCCTGGCTAAACCTAACAGATTCATTGGTGCAATTGATCGTATGTAGAGGCTTTTTCATTCTTCTCTCTCTACACAAAAATCCCAGATGTTCCACCCAGTCGGACGGATTCAGCAGTTAAAGAAATTCAAAAACTATTGGACAAAAATCATCCAAGAAGTCCTGCCAGACCTGAAAGTATCCAGAACCTACTCAAAATTATTTTGTGCCAAAAAGGATAAAGGATTGGAGACAGATTTTTAGATCTCAGCATGCTGAACAAATCAGTTTGGCAGACAAAGTTCTGGATGGTCATGGTGCAGTCAGTCCTTCCTTTTCTGAAGAAAGATGACTGTGCTCTAGATCTTCAGGATGCATGTTAATGCTCCAGAAAGTTCCTCCACTTCTAGCTGGGATTACTAATTCAGAGTGCTGCCTTTTGGTCTCCCCACAGCCCCCACCATATTCACCAAATGCACGGCAGTAGTAACAGCCCACTTGAGGCTGCAAGGATTTTAGCAGTTTCCATAATTAGACTGGCTTGTAACCACTTCAACCAGGCATCCGTTTATAGTAGCCAGAGATTACACTGTCAGTATCTCGATTTATAGCAATTCTCAAGAAACCCTTATTGATGCTTATGTAAAATTTGGAATTCATAGGGGCTGTACTAAATATGGGGAAAAGTCTAGCATTACTTCCTCCAGAGAGCCTTCAGAGAATTATAGTAAAAATTCAGAAAATCCCCAGGAAGAGGCTTCCTGCTCAGTTAGTTTTGTAAACATTAGGGTTGATAGCAGCCTCAATACTTCTAGTACCTATAGCCAGGTTTTGTATGAGAATTCTGCAATAGTTACTAGCTTCCCAGTGGTCTGTTCTTTGCCAACCATTGTTGGTCCAAATTCTTTATCACCAGTTATTGCAAGAGGGATCTTTGGATGGATTCTCAACAAATTCTCTGCTGTTGATCCTTTGTTCTTCCAGAGCCCAAGGCCGTAGTGACCACAGATGCTTCCCAGATGGGGTGAGGGTGGGGCATTTTCTGGGCAAGACATTGCAAGGCACTTGGTCCCTATTGGAGGCCAACTTGCACATCAATGTCCTGGAACTAATAACAGTGCTTCTAGTGTTGCAGGCCTTTCAGACCGCTCTTCCTCAGGGGACAGTTGCTATTCAAACTGACAATATGCCAGTTTGGTACATCAAGCAGTGAGGCACCAAGTCTTTATCCCCTTTGTTGGGAAGCCCTCAGTGTGTGGCAGTGGGCAATCTTTTCCAACTGCTTTCTAATAGCAATGCACATTTTGGGAGTTCCAGTGTGATTGCAGACAAACTGAGCAGATAAATTCTTCAGCCTCAATGAGTCGTCTAATCCAGAAGTGGTGAAAATGATCCATCAGTGTGGGGTCATCCTTACTGTGATCTGTTTGCCTCCACATAAACAAGTGCAGCAATTACTTTCCCCTGATTCCCCCTCTAGGGAAGTCACCCAGAGATGCTTTGCTCCACAGTTAGCCCCCAGTATCATGTATCCATTTCCCCTGATGCTTCTATTTCTAAAATTCTTTCAGAAAAGTGCTCTGGTTGAAAAAGCAAAGTAATCCTCCTTGCCCCTTTTGGTCTTGACAGACTTGGTTCCCTCTGGTCTTATCTGATTTGGCAACCTGGAATCTGGACCCAGTTCTGAACTTCTGTCCCATCCAGATGGACTTATTCACCCAGACATTTTGAACCTCAGGCTGACTGCGTGGTTCCTCCAATTCCATCAGTTGCCAGGTGTCCTAATATTTTCTCCCCATTACGCCACATTCTCTTGTCTATTCACAAACCTTCCACTCGTAAACTGTACTCTAGCAAGTGGAAGAGAATTACCATTTGGTCCCATGAAAACGCATCCCTTTTCTGCTGCTGTAGAGCATAAGGTTTCTATGCTGGAGCTTCCTTTTCTACCATCAGATTACAATTTGCTGCAATTTCTGATTTCCACAGTGGTTTGGAAGAATGTTCTTTAGCCTCCTGTAGACTTTGTATATCATTTCTTAGACGCACACTGTTGAGACACACACCCCCCCTTCAAAGATCCATTGCCTTCTAGGGATCTAAAGTTAGTGTTACAGGCCATAATACATTCTCCCTTTGAGCCTTCTGCAGAATGTGATCTGAAGTTTTGTTTTGGAGGGCACTTTTTTGTAGTCTTAACTGCTACCAGAAGGATTTCAGAGATCCAAGCTTTATAGAGGAAAAATCAGATAAGGAGGTTCAGACAAGTATAGAGGACAAAACCCCTCCTTTCTACCCGTTCTTCCCAAATTTTTTCCAAAAAAAGGTGAATATTCCTTACATTTACTAGATGTTCATGGGTAATTGTTTCCATCTTCACAGAACGAGACATTTGAAAATAAAATAAACAGTTTCCTTTTGTAGTGCAGAGTTGGGTAACAGTCAGCAAGGTGACTGGCTAAATGGCTGAAAGACTGTATTTCACTTATCTGTGATATATTAATCTTGCCTAGACCTGTGAAAGTCCATTCTACAAGAGCTGTAGTCACCTCAGTCATTTTCCAATCTAGAGTTCTAATGGGTGATATGTGCAGTAGCTACTTGGGCTTCTTCCCATACCATTATTATTCCTTACAAGTTGGACTTTGTCTCTAGTGGAAGAGCATCCTTTAGTTTGCTGGTGCTCAGGAATATCCTTTCATGAGTCTACCCACGATTTTAGGTAACTGGGGGCTGTCCATCTGCCAAGGATAAAATAAAGATTGACGCCATCCGATAAAGAAGTTTTATGTACTTACCGTAATGTTCCATCTGTGGTCCTGTGTTTATCTGTTGAGGATAAATGAAGATGACATATTATGGTAAGTGCATAACTTTTTATCATTTATTATGGCAACATTTGAGGGTTTTTTAATGTAATGACTAGTTCTGAACATTTTTAGAAAGAAGTGAAACAATTTCAGAGCACTTTAGCCATAAGAGCTCAGGCAGCTGCTGTTGTAAATTCACCAATGTCTGTATTGAAGCATTACTAATTCCTCTGCATAAATGCACACTAGTCCTACAAAGCTGTAATAATGATTGGTTATCAAAACTTATAAAATGGCTGCCCACTGAAAGAACAGTTGTGTAAAATCTTACTATAACTGTAGATGTCCTTTCCTTCACTGCTGCAGTATCCCTTACGAATGGGATTCTGTGCCTTGAAGCCCACCGTCTGACCAGTTTCCATTGCTTTAAGGTATGCTGAATGTCACCTGCACACTCCATCTTCAGAAGAGATTGCCCCAGTAGGAACAGCAGTCCAAGGAAAACCAGATAGAACCTGCATGTCCAGGAATGAAAAAAGACGAGTGGTGGAGGGAGTGAATACTGCAATGGTAAAGCAAAGTATAACTACTGTTATGGTAAGATTTTACACAACTGTACTATGACCTTGCCTTCACAGCTGCAGTATTCCTTATGAATGGGAGAGTGCCAAAGTTCAAGAAGAAACCTGGGAGGAGGAAGCAGCAAAATCCTTCAAGAAGCCATGACGAATGGCAGCAGCGAAACAGCTCTGGAGATGCTATCCACCTGGTAATGTGGTAAAGGTATGCATAGAAGTTCAGGTAGCAGCTTCAAGATTAGAATTGGCATCTAAGCCTTTGGGGGGAAAAAAAGCACCAGAAGAAGCTACAGCTCTAGTGGAATGAGCCTTTACAGAAGGAAGGCTCATGTCAAATGTAACAAAAGGAAATAGCCCTTGAAATATAAGTGGAAATAGTTTGCTTGGAAACAGCCAAACCTAAAGATCTAGAATGAAAGGAAACAACTGGTCAGATTTTCCAATTTTATTCAAATAAAATCTGAGTTGTCTATGCACATCTAAGGTGTGCAGCACCCTCTCACTGCCAGATTGCTGAGGGGAAAAAAGGCAATGAATAGACTGAAGGGACAAGGAGGATTAGTATGCAAGAACACCTTGTCCTTTTATATCAAAAAGGTGGACAAAGCCATAAGGGCTTGCAACTCTGACACCCATCTGGCAGAAGTGAGAGCTAACAAAAGAACTCTCAGCTTCCCTGCAACATTGTTTTTGGAAGAAACGGCAAGCTCAAAAGGAGCCCGAGTTTGTTTTTCCAGAACGAAATTAAGATCCCAGTGAGGAACAGGCTTGCTGGAAGTCTAATATTAAGGACTCCTTTAAGAAATTGGCCCCAAATCTAGAAGCTAATTGGAGTTAAAGGCAGACAAGCAGAGTTAAGTGGGCTTTAATAGAGGAATAGGCCAAACCAGCATTGAGCAATTCATACAAATAAGAGAACCAAAGAAACATCCACAGAAAGTGGGTCCAGGTCACGGATACCAAATAAAAAAACACCTCCATTTAGTTAAGTAGGATTTCCTAGTAGTAGGTTTCCTGGCCTCCTGCACATCCTCATAAAAAGGTGTCTGAGGAATCAAAACCCTGTCACCCACAGTTAGTTGAAGCATAGACAGGTTTCCCTTGTCTTGCATGAAAGATCCACCCTGTGGGGTAACTTGTGGTGGATATCCCTGGCTAGATGCAGAAGTAGAGGGAACCAGTGCTGTTGTGGCCAAATGGGAGTCCCCAAGAGTTTTAGCAGCATCCTGTTGAATCTTGAAAAAGAGACTCGAAAGGGGAGGGATTGCATAAAGAAACCCACTTCCAAGAAAGAGGGCATCCACCTTCCATACCAGAGGACCTGGGACTGTAGCACAAAACCGAGGAAGTTGTCTGTTCACCATTGGGGTACTCCAAGTAGATCTCTTGTTTCCCTCTGATGCATGTCCAGAAATGTGTCCCTATGAAGCATCCATTCGTCGGATTGCGTGAAGGACCTGCTCAGTGTGTCTGCCACACCATTCTGATCTGAAGGAATGTAAACTTCCTGAAGAATCACCATCTTTGCCAGCTGGCACTTCTGGTATGGGATCTAGCTATCCAATATCAGGTAAGACCTTGCACCCCCATTTGTTTATATACCACATTATTGGTTTTGTCAGTGAATATCTTGAGAGGCCCTGGAGAGAGAGAGAGAATGAATGACTTGAAGAACCAGCATAACAGCCCTCATCTCTTTGGTGTTGATATGCTTCATCTGCTGATGAGGCGACTACACCCCCTGAACCCTCAGGGAGCCAAAGCTAGTTCCCCATCCCACCTCTGAAGTGTCTGTGAACAGATCCTGAGAGAGAAGAGGAGGCTGAAAAGGGAGTCCTGGATTCCGAGACAACGGCTGAATTCCCCACAGAAGTTCTTGACACTGGAGAAGAGGAACAGGAAAGTCTAAAGTTGGTGTGGCTTCAGCATGCACTAGAAGCCATTGGAATTTTCTCAGGTGGAGCTTGGCCAGAGGGAACATCGGAATAGTAGAAGCCATGAACCCCAGAGCTTTCAAACTCCCTGGCTGTAATGGAGGCTAGGAGAAGAAAAGTTTGAATGTGAGAAATGAGCTAATGCCTTTGGAGGAGGTGGGCATGCCAGCATTCACACAGTTTGAAACTTGCAAAACATGCTGAGGACTAGTCGGGGAAGACTTTTTGAAAGTTTATGAACCCTAGGCTGTGAAGAAAAGAAATGGTAAAATGAAGATTTTGCAAAAGGACCTCTGGAGAAGATGCTTGAATCAGGAAGTCCAACTAAGGAAAAATTTGTATACCTTGAAGCCTGCAAAAGGCAATCACAGAAGGCAAGGTATTTGGTGAACACCCTTGGGGTAGTAGAAAGGCCAAAGAGCAAAACACAACTGAAAGTGCCAGGAAGCAACAGAAAAATCTGAAGAGGATGGATTGGAATATGAAGATAAGCATCCTTGAGGTCCAGAGACACCAGAAAGGCCTGAGGGAGCAAGAGGAAAAAAGGATAAGGGACAACATCTGAAAGCTGTTCAGATGGGAGAGATCTGGAATAGGTCTCTAAGCACCTTTTCTGGGTACTAGAAACAGTCTTGAATAAAACCCTTTTCCCCCTTTGGGACACAGGCACCTCTTGAATAGCACCCTTGAAGAATCTCTGGGGAAAAAGTTGCTCCTGTGGTGGCAGAGGAATGCTCATAAAATGAGAGTGGGAAATCCAGACCATGAAGTACTTTTGCCGAAAGATCGACATAACCCAAGAATCCTGGGTGATTCAGAGCCAAACAGAAAGAGAGGAATTTGGCTGGGAATGGATGGATAGTCAGACAGCACCTAGCTTCTCCGGAAAAGAATTAATCCCTGCAGTTTGAGTGTCCTTAGCAGCAGGAGTCTTACTATCCTTTTAACCTTTAGAAGGAGGGCAAGACTGCCTACAAGCAAAGGCTGGCTTTGGGTAGTTTTGCTGAAATTTAGGCACAGGAGAAGCAGACATGCTTAAGCTCCTGTAAAGCCTTTCCTTTGTCCTAAAGAGACTTAAACCAGCAGCTGCTTCACCAAATGAGAATTATCCAGAAGAGCATCCATCAACTTAGCCTTAATATCAGGCAAAGGTTGAAGCCGAAGCCAGGAATATCTCCTCGGAACTGAACCAGAAGCAGCAGCCCTAGAAGAGGCATCTGCTGTATCATAACTACATCTGATAGAATGGTGAGCTAAGTTCCAAGCAAGAAAGAGCAGAAGATTTACTGAGTCTGGAAGATCAGAATCTGACAAGCCTGATTAAAGAGCCAAGACATACCTAGAGATATGGGTCTAATAATTAATAGCCCTAAAAGCTAGGGTGGCTGAAGTATACATTTTCTTACCCAGCCTATCCACGATTCTACTGTCCTTGTCAAAAGGCAGTAACTTGGACGAAGGAAGCAATTCAGACAGCTTATCAGACTACAGACACAACAGAGGGGTCAGCAGCAGGACATTTAAAAGGGAGCAATCCTAGTCGGGAACCCTATAAAACTTCCTGGAAGCAGGGGCCACAGAATCTGACGCTTTAGAGGCAGTGGAAAAAACCTCCAATAAAGCAGGCAAGATTGGAGGAATGGCTGCAGGTTTAGGAGATTCCATCTGCAAGTAGCTCAATTCCACTTAAATTCCATCAGAGATTGTGTCACCAAAGGAAATGTCCTCAGAAGGATTATCTAGTGTATGAGAATCCTCCTCAAACCCGTAGTCTAAAGGAGAAGGAATCTGGGTAGAATAAATAAGGGAGTCATTATCAGAATCCACCTCAGAAAAAAGCAATCCTCTGGGCCTTTTAGGGGAAGAGGAGGAACAAGGAGGAGCAGGAACTGAAACCCCTTGAGGGGAGGGTTCAACGACAGTAAAGCATTAAATAACATTAAAGGCCTGCCACTCACTCTGTGGATATCTTGGAGCAGAAGAAACATGAGTAGTTTTCTGCCTTTCCTTTTTTAAAGGGACACCCATCTTGGAAACCTGAGACAGCCCAGACTCAGGACAGCAGTCCACAACTGCAGTTGGAACCTCCTCCCTAAAGAGAAACTATGAACCCCCTCCAGACTCGCAAACAGTCAACTGTAGTTCTTGCTGAATGCTCAAAACGGATGCCTGCAGTATCTTGTCAGACATGCTGCTTGCCACATCCTCACTGGCTTCCAACCCAGACGCAATAGAATCTGACAAAACCAGGGGAGTCTCCAGGTGCGTAATAGCCTCAGGAGAAACTCCCAGCAGAGACTGGACAGTGGAAGATTGTGGTCTTACCTTATGCACCTTCTTTCCTGACTGCTGTCCCTTTGTGCAAGAAGTTCCTTACATAGTATCTACAGCAAGAAGCTTAAGATGCTGGTGATTAAGATGCAAGTAAAGGAAAGTCTACTATGAAGAGTTTTGGGGACAAACTCCTGACAAATTGAGCAAGGTGTATGGTCATGAGCAACACCTAGGCAAAAGACACCTATAGCAGTCTTTATGGGGAATTGGCCTCTCACACTTGCATCTACCCTTCCTGGGTGACTAACCCCAAACAGCAGAAAAATAGGAAAAGTAACCAAAAACCTACCTGGGTACTTGTCTGCAACCACGAAGATTCCAACAAACAGGAGTAAGCACAGGAAAGCCAACACAGAAAAATGAGAAAAAAAACAGACTGAGGTAACAGATCGGTTAAAACAGCATTCGGACTGGTGGCAAAGTTCTGAGGATGATATACCTGAATGTCACCTTTATGCCCTACCCCACGCAAACAGTGTGTAGGTGATGTTCAGTGTATCTTAAAGCAACAGTAGACTTTGGTAAACTGACCGTATGGTGGACTTCATGCCAGGGAATCCCATTAGTAAGGAGTACTGCTTAAGTGTCTGAGGAAATTGGTTTAACTTCAGTTTTCCCATTATGAAAACTGAGAACTAGTGATATTGTAAGTTTGAGTAAAATTCTGTTACTGGCTGGCAAGTACACTGCCTGGATGCCTAAGAGTCTGAGAGAAAATACTGACAGAAGAATCCTGCAGCTGCTCAGCAAAAAACAGTTCAGGCTTCAGCTTTGGTGCAAGACATAACTTCAGTAATCTTAGAGGGGAAAAAAGTGCTTAGAGCTGATTAACAAACAGAATAGTGAAGGAGTATATTAACTCGAACAGCAAAAGGCTGGAAAAAATGGAAGAAGCTTTAAATGGATATTAAGATGAGATAATCCAACTGCAAAAGCAGAGGGCAGAATGAAAAGGCTTGCTAAGTATGACTGTTCAAGAAGTGTTTCCAAAAAGGGTCAAGAAACTAGGACAGAAGGCGGAAGAAAGCAACTAGACTTGTATTCACAGTAGGGATTGTTAATTGAAAGGGCATACAGTGTGTGCTGCAGATCTGGCTGAGAAAACCACCAGGACCTTTAAAAGTTTGATCTGACAGAACAGTCAGAAGTATGAAGTGTTAAAAGTTGGAATGTAGCCTGGCTGTAGAAAGTGAATATTCCCTGTACACAATGTATTCCAGTAAATGGGGAATGTTGAAAGACCATGCAGGAGTCCAGCTGCTGTATCTAGCAGTGTTCAGAATATTTTATTTCCTGGCGAATCAGTTATTTTTTTTTTGATGCAGAACAAGTTTGTCCATGAAAAAATGAGCCATCAAGCAGAAGGGGGTTAGACTTCTCATTTTTATGATAATAAAGCACAGAGACTTTGCCAGTTAACTGTTTTCCACTGTTCCAAAGGAAAGAGAGAAGCACAGGAGCTGACCAGAAAAAAAATTGGTAATACCATGAAATGTAACTTTAATCTGGAGTTGAAAGAGGGAACCAGAAGACCAGTAACATGGCAGTTGGTGAATAAATGTGAAACTGCAGTGCATCAACTGGATTAGGAAAAAGGCTGTATAAGAATAAATGAAAAGATTGGACTTTGACTTAAACTTGAGGAAACAAAAGGCATTTGCATGACTTCATTATTAATGTTTGGTAGGACTCTGAGGGGAAGAGAGGAAAATGTAACCAAGTGAAACAGGTTTCTTAATAGTATTTCTACAAAGTTACCTGTGTATAGTAATTTTTGTTGGTTCTTGTATGTGATAGTTATTTGGAATAAGAAATGTATGCATTATAGTGTAAAAAGATCTGTAATCTTGGGTTTGAGGTGGGCGATGGAGTAAAAGTACACAGATAATGTATATGTAGAGCTGATATTTCTTTTCTTTTTGCATAGGTAAATTTCTGGATTAAGACCCATCACTTAATTTGATAAAAGTTTTGGTGGAAACCAATATGGGGAACCAAATATGAAAAGTTTTCTATGAGCAATAAATGTTTCAGCTTGTCTATCAGGCTGTAATAGAGGACAGCATTTTTTTCTTCTCTTGTATTTTCAGGCAGGGAGGCTGCTAACTTGGCAGTAAAAAAGTGCCGGTTTCAATGCTAAAAGTATGCAAGTAGTTATATTTGGAGGGGGGGTAAAGCTTAAAGAACGGATACCAAATAACATAAAATCACAGGCAATGTGTCTTAGCATGGATAGCTTCATTTTCAAGTTAGGGCCTGTGTTAACGGCGGTCTGGTACAAATGTTCCTATGAGTAGGGTTAAACATCATTATTTGAAGTACATAGTTCTGTGTGTTTGTAAGTTAGGTTATGGAGATATTTGATTTTTGTACTTATGTGACACAGGTTCCAATGTTGATTTTAAAAAGTAATGTACAAAGGATTAATGGGTGCATTTATCACAAAAGCTGGAAATATTTAAAGTTGCTGTATATAATGGGTGGGAAATGACTTAAACACTTTCCCTATTATCTTGGAATATGAATGGCCTCACAGATATAGTTAAAGAAAATAATACTTTGTAGCAATGCTACAGGAGACAAATTTGCAAAGAACTGAGCATATGTATTTATTAAATAATTTAAGGATGGATATTCTGTAGATCATGGGCAAATTGAGTAGTAATTGCTAGAACACCACCAGTAGCAATAGAAGGAAAAAATGGCAGACTTGTGATAGTAGCAATTAGCAAGGGATGAGGATTAAGCTGACGTTAATAATCCTAAAACTGCAATTTTTGAGCTTAAATCTGAGAAATCCGCTTTTAGCATAGTGCTTAAGAGGTGAGGACGGGAATTTGAATTGCAACAATGTGAGTATATCTTGGGCCACTAGAAGGGAAAATGTAGCAAAAGAGTTATTTATGAAATATTGTGTGAAAGATGTTAATGCAGTGATGGGAACTCTTGATAGGATTTATACATTCCCAACAGCACAATAACTGGGCTAGACTGGACTGAAATTATAGTTCACAAGAACATGCGCATTTAATTGTAAAGTTTGATATGTCTCCAATAACTATTTTAGCATAATGAGCCAAAAATTACTAAGAGAAAAATGCAGATTAAGTAAATCTGACACTGGCACTTCCAATGGAATGGATAACAGAAATTAGTGGGAAGTGATCAGGAAAGTACTTCAGATGTTAATAGCTAGTAAGCAAGATATATAATGAAAGTGGAGTTTAAAATAGTAGAAATAAGATCTGTTGAAGTAGTATATTTAGAGAAGATGACAAAGATTTAAGTATTATCAAATAAGGGCAACATCACACAAAAAGAAGAGGTGCAATTCCAGAGTGCTAAAGTGAAAATAAGGGGTGTACCTGAATAAAGTTGTGGTGACAGTATAATTAAAAAGACCCAATTGGATTCAGCTTTATATAGGCCTGTTTCAGTTTTAAACCATGATTATAAAGTGCTTCTGACTCCAATGGTTAAATGAATGTCAAAGGTGATACCAAAATTGAGAGCTATGGACCAGTGTGTGTGGGGGGAGGGGGGTTGACATTACCAGAGCAATAATGATCCAGAGGGAAGTAAAAGAAAAAAAAAATACTGTTATTGGTGGGTCTTGATGAAGAGAAAGCATTCAACAGAATAAGATGGCATTTTGAGTAAGGCAGTGGAAGCATTTGCATTTCCTGATGCAATAATATGGTTAATTAGAAGGATATATGGGAGGACTCCTGTCTTATAGGTTGCCTAAAGAGAGAAACTAGGCAGGGATGTTCTCTCTTCCTTCTTATATTTAGAATGGTTGACAAGGAAAATAAAGGACTCCAAAATTCAAAGATACAAGTGATATTGCAGATATTATTTGTACCTGATGGAACCAGAAATGAACATGTCAGTGTTGTGGAATATTGAAGGTTCCGGGTGTTTTGGGGATATAAAAGTTAATTAAGCTAACACAAAGGCTATATAGTTATAAACTGTGTACCCACATGTGTTGGTTTGGTAGTATTATGAAGACATGATCAAATTAAGTCTTTAGGAATACGAATTAAAAAGGATTAATTATGGCAGCTAATGATGTATGGATAGATATTAAATAGCTAATACAAAAAAAAAAAAGAGAAACTGGAACTTCCTGACTGGATGTGGATAGTAAGATACAAGCAGTAAAAATGTGTTTAATCTCCTTAATTTTATGCAAAGGTCAGGCATATTTAATCACCAGAGAAGTGAATAGTAATTAAAAATTGAAAGATTTTATTTGGGAGGGGGAGAGGGCAAGAATCAAGTGGGATAAGTTTATCTTCCCAATAGAACAAGGAGGTTTAGGGTTACCTGATTTGAAGTAATATTTTACAGCTATGTAGTTAAGGCTCTTGTACATAACATAAGCAGAAAGCTACACTTCAAAGTGGAAAGGGATGATGAAGCAGAGGGTAATTTAAAAAAATAAGGAAAGTATGGGGTTTTGGATGAAGATCATTGAGAATAGCCATTCAGACTTTTTGTTTCCAACATGGGGAATGGAGAAATGAGATTCTGCCAGTAGGGCTGACTCCAATTAGGGGTACAGAAAATAGACAAGCAGGGACTGGAATTTACTGAAGGAAGATGGCACAGGAGCCAGGGTTTTGGGAACAAAGGAAAGGTAACCAAATGGGAAGAGGCCAGTACGATAGTTGTGTTGCAGGTTAATTATTGCCTTCTCTGTCTGGGATTAATACCAGAGTATAGATCTATAGAAAGGGGTAGGGGAAATCCTAAATAAAAGACCTGCTCTGGTTGAGTTTTTAATTGAATCTAGAACAGAAGATGCTGTTACAGGGGAGGGGGGATAACTAGTAAGGCATGTATTTAGGATTTATGCCTGGATGTCTTTGCAATAAGTATGCCAAGCAGACTCTAAAGAAAGGTATGTTTTTTGTCAGTGTAATGAGCTGCCTACTTAATCTTACAGGGTATTCCGTCAGGAGTACTGGGTGAGTAAATGAGTGTAAGGAATTTTTAGGTAGTATACAGGATCTGAATTACCTAGAACATAGTAAGGCCTTAAGTTTAATTCTGGTGGTCAAAAAAACAAAACTGGAAAATGGAAATAAAAATGTAACCCAACTACACTTGTAGTGAATGTTGTAAAAAGAACATGAAATTTGATATTTGGAAAATGGTAGTAAGGAGTAAATAATGGGAAAAATGGAAATAAAGGGAACAATAAATACAGAAAATGTTTTGGAGGAATGAGCTTTAAGAGAAGGAAGGAATTTTATGCAATGTTTGCTTCATACAGTGTAGTTCAATTATGTGGTGCATAATGAACATAAGGTTTGATTACTTTTATATAAATGTTTGCCCATGAAGTGGGCGGTAATTTAATAAAGGCATTTTAAAAATAAAACTGATTTTGTCCACAAAAGTTTGAAAAAAAAGAGTACTTTTCTCTTGAGATGAGCAAACAACCCATTTTAGACAAAATGTATTTGTTGGCAGAGAACCCTTTCTTTTTGCAAAACTAAAACCGAGCCTATGTAAAGAACAGTAAGACAAGATTGCATAAATAAGTATGAGAAGAAATAAAAATTTGTGGTGAATCCGCAATCTGCCCTAAAATTCTAAATTCTGAAAAATCCCATGTTTTTCTATTACTCTTGACAGCCCAAAATGTGGAATTTAATGGCCAATTTCCTTGAAAGATGGAAAGGCTGTGGCTGCCATTATCAGCAAACTTGCTTTTACATAGTCCATTCATAATGTTCAGGTCAAACAAATGTATACCAAAGAGGAGAGAACACAGAGTAGACCCATGAGGGACACCATTGGTAACAGTTTTCTGTCTAGAGCAAACACCTTTAACTTGAATATGGGTTATCTTGGATGCCCCATTGCCTATCCAGAAAACTATGTACGAGTTGGGAAACTGCTGAAGGCTTTGGCAAAGTTCAGGTATGCAACATGGAAGGAATTCTTATGTAACTATTTCAAATAACTTCACCGGGTTAAACAGATATGATGCTCATTTTACCAAGTAAAAATGCTATGTTTTCTCAGATGTGAAGTTACCTGTATCATCAGTTCAGATATACTAAATTCAATTGTCTTGTAAATGATATTGTGGGGAATAGGCCTGTAATTACCGCAATCAGTTCAGGGGCTATCTTTATGTAAGAGTACCACACTAGATGTTCTCTAGAGAGCTGATGAAGGGGTTTTGCTAGATAGGACTTTGCATTTCACCTGACAGTCAACAAATTTGCTGGAGAGTGGGGATGTTGAGATGGATGTCATCAGCTTTGGCTAAATGGAATAACCTCTACCACCTATGAAAGTACACGAGCTTCTTTTAGGTGTGGACATACCATTATTGTAGTGTTTCTTGCTTGAAACTTCACTTTGCTTCTCCTGGTACAATACTTTCCCACTAGATAATCGCATGCAGATTCACTCGTCCACAAACTGATGAACTTGTCCATAATGGACATTTGCCAGGCAACTATTTTTTATATTATATATACATATATATATATATATATATATATATATAATGTGTGTGTTTTCCCGCCTTTCTGAACTAGTCTAGTCCAGTTTTCAGGCTTTGCTGAATCCAGGACTGTGGTAAAGGTTCCTGTGTTGCCCATATACTTGGATCATTAGGTGGCTTCCTTGTTCACTGTGAGAGAGGGAACTCTGAGCAGCCTATCTGTCCCTGTAGGAGTGGTCCCAGCCCAGCAACTTGTAGCTCATTGGCCATTTTGGGCTAATTTCTATCCTTTTATCTCCTTGCACTAAAAACCGCTTAGTGCGGTTTTGCGCACCACGCAGTGCTGTTTAGCTGCGGTTAAACTATTCCAGGCTCCACGAAGTCTGCACTTCAGTTTTTCCCTTGAAACTTGATACACTTCAACCCAGCACTAGAAATAAGGCATTTTAAGACCGGCACTTACTAAAACTAGCACTAGTTTACAGCTGGCACTTTAGCACTATACTCAGGAAGTATAAGGCTCTTTACTCATCCAATCAGCAATGCAGTCCAAACCATCTATTCAGGCATGTTCAAGGGACAGCTTCAGGTGTACTCTCTGGTCCAGCTGGTGAATCTGGGCAGCCTGAGGCAATGTTACAATTGCCTCATGTACACAGACAACCCCCTCCTCCTCCCAACCAACAGAAACATATGTGAGAGATGCAGCTACACAGCCAATCCTGGAGGCTAAGCTCACTCAACCCATGACTGGATCATCCAGTCACAAGGAGAAGGGCAACACTAGCACCACATTACCAGAGTCACATAGACCAGCCATAGCTGCACCAGCAAACAACTCTCAGAAACACGTGAACACATACTCAGAGGCTCTAAATAAGAACCTGCCTAAACAACCGAGATCTAAGCATACACCCAAGCAACCCCCACCCCACAACAGAAACCAGGTAACACATACGTCACAACGTCAATGTGCCAAGCAAGAACAGCCCCTAAGGCTAAATAACACACCTAACACACTAGTAATCGGTGATTCTATCATCAGGCACACAGACGTCCCACTCACTAGACTGAACATGGAGAAGGTTACCGTAAGCTGCCTGTCGGGTGCCAGAATCCACCACATAACACATGCACTCAGGTCACTTCACAACAAGTACAGATATGACTCTGTCATTGTACATGTTGGCATAAATGATCTGAGACTTACTTCCCTGGACTACATGAAAAGACATTGAGGAGCTCTCTGACCATGTAGCCCAGGCTGATATGACTCTGACTCTGAGTAGCATCCTGCCCTCACCCAAAATGATGCCAGTATATGAAGAAAAAATTATCAGTTTCAACAATTGGTTAAACTACTGGTGTCATTCAAAGGGGATCCAGTATTTGTCAGCCTGGGATGACATGCTTGACAAGCCACGTTGCTTCACCAGAGACTGCTTGCACCTGTTGCCCCTGGGCTTTTGAATACTGGCCAAGACTCTTGCTGCCCCAATACTGCCTTTTTTAGGCAAGGCTCAAAAGTCAAACCCGCCTCCATAAACAATAATAAACAAAAACTGAGGGTAATGCTGCTCCACGCCAGAAGTCTAAACCTCAAAATGCACGCACTCGAGGCTCTCCTTAGTATGGAAGAAATTGATGTATGTGCAGTGACAGAAACCCGGTTCAAGGCTCCACTACCAGGCTATAACTCCTACCATACCTTTAGGTCCCAAAACCAGGACTGGAACACAAAAGGCGGGGATGTGTCCATATTCATCAAGAACACCCACACCTCCAGGCTAGTAGCACAGCATGCGGAATCTGAGACCATCCAAGTGCAATTGATAGTGGGTAAATTGTTCAATTTATAGCTTGCTACAGATCTCCCACCTTGTCTCAGGACCCTCATGCAGCATTCCTGAGAACATTAGAAAGTATGAAGATTCTACCAAACACCATGCTACTGGTGACTTCAACTATCCAAACATTGACTGGGAAAACTACTCAAGCTCAAACGCCCTAGCCTAACGCTTCCTTGAGTTTATAACCTCAACCGCCCTGGAACAGCTGGTCACCACTCCCACAAGAGGTGACAACATACTGGACCTGGTCATCACCAACATGGGGAACCTATGTTCCACACCTGAGGTAAACTCGTCATTTTTAAGATCAGATCACAAGCTAATCACACTGGACATCCACATCCCGATCCCCCCCCCAGTCAAGGAAATCGAGGTAAAAAACTTCTCTAAAGCCAACTTCACACTCCTCAAGACCGAGGTGGGAAGTTTCAAAGCTCCCACTCAAATGGAAAATGACCCTTTGGCAGAATCCTTTACAAGCGCATTCTATGAACACCTTCAAGAATGCATGGACCGAGTCATCCCAAGTAAAACCAAGACCAACTCCTCAAAGAGGAAGCCAGTCTGGTGGATCCCGGCCATAAATAAACTTTACAACAGAAGGAGGAAACTCCTGCAAGATGGAACAAAATCCCAAAATAAGAAGGCATCTCTGATTAACATCAGTAAAAAATTGCGCTCCCTCATTAAATCATCCAAGGCCAACTTCGAAAGAAAAATAGCCAATGACTCTAAGGATAACCACAAGGCCACCTTTAACTATGTCAAGAGTCTAGGGGCAAACTCTTAGATATGCTCAGAGCTAGTGCATAATGACCATAAATACACAACCAACCGACATTGCCAACATCCTGGCTGACAAGTTCAGTGTTCACTCCCCCTCCACCAAAGGGGCTAGCACCCATCCCAGTAGATTGTGGCACTCCAGATATCTCAGACACACAAAGACAGCCCTTGCAAAGGCAAAAAACACAGTATCAATGGGACCAGATGGTATCCCAGGTCATGTCTTACATGAGCTTCAAAATGAACTAACCCCACCCCCCCATCTCAAAACACTATTCAAACTCAGCCTATCTACAGGCTATGTACCCAAAGAATGGCATACAGCAACAGTCGTACCACTCCACAAAGGTGGTGCCACAACTGACCCTGGGAACTACGCCCTATAAGCTTGACTAGCTTGATCTGCAAAGCCGTGGAACGCATTGTCATGGAGCTCATTAACAGGGACATTGGGAACCTCCAGACACTGGACCCCACCCAGTTCGGCTTTGATAAAGGCAGATCTTGCCTCCTGAACTTGGTCGACTTCTTCGAAACAGTCACCAAGGCCATAGATAAAGGGAAGGTGGTCCACACAGCATATCTGGACCTCACTAAGGTGTTCAACACCATCCCACACTCAGGAATCATAGAAAAACTCACCAGCTTAAATATCAACCCCCATGTCCCGAGATGGGTTGCCAATTGGCTCTCAGACAGAACCCACATGGTAAGAGTGGCAGGCACCATGTCTCACTCTAAACCAGTCACAAGCAGAGTCCCACTGGGGTCGGTCCTGGGACCCCTCCTGTTCAGTATATATTTCTCCGAAATACAGGCAAATGCGGAGGTACTGTGGCTAACCAAGTTCGCAGATGACTGTAAATTGGGTGCAATAATTGACTCTCCGGCTGATGCAGACATCCTGCAAAGGGTCTACTTTAAAAGACTGAAACGACGATTCCCCGACACGCGGAAAACGAAGACCAAACGACCGACAGGTAAGTTTATCGAAAGGGTGATTTGCCAACAGCGGAAAGACCGACAAGGGTAATGTGTGATTGCGACTCGGTGAGTGTGCGACAGTGACGGAGTTAGGAGCGGTCAGGTAAGTGTGCGATACTGTGGGATTTTGGGTTAGGCTGTGGGAAAGGTGAGTGTGTGTTAGTGTCGGAGTTAGGGTTTGGGTAAGGTAAGTGTGTGATAGTGAGGGACTGTAGTTTAGGGACAGGTTAAGTGAGTTAGGTTTAGAGTGCGGGTAGGGTGTGTGTGCGATAGTGATGGGCTTTATGTTTTTGGGTGGGTTAAGTGAGTTAGGGTTAGGGTGCAGGTAGGTGAAGTGTGCGATAGTGTCAGACCTTGGGGTTAGGGGTGGGTTAAGTGAGTTAGGGTTAGGGTGCAGCTAGGTGAAGTGTGCGATAGTGTCAGACCTTGGGGTTAGGGGTGGGTTAAGTGAGTTAGGGTTAGGGTGCAGGTAGGGTGAGTGTGCGATAGTGTCGGACCTTAGGGTTAGGGTTTTGGTTAGGGCTAATGGCTACGCTATGTAGTGTAATGTGTTGTTTACGTTCGGTGTGTCGGTGTAATGGTGTTCGGTGTTTTGCGTTGTCGGTTATGTGTGTTGTCGGTTATCTGGTCTCGGTGATTTGTGTGTCGGCGAATTGGCGTGTCGGTCTTTCAAAGTAGACCCCCTGCAAAAGGGTGTCTCAGAGACAAACACCTGATGTCAAAGTCACGGCCTCAAGCTAAATGCCAAAAAATGCATAGTAATCCCATTTGGGAAAAACAAAGTACCTACAAACTACCACATAGATGGGAATCCACTAAGTACAGAAGTGATTAGGGACCTGGGTACCCAAGTAGATAGCATGCTTTCCTTTGAGAACCACATAGCCAAAACGGTCAGGAAATCCTATGTTTCACACTTGATCACAAAGGGTTTCACATCCAGATCCAAGGAGGTGATTGTGCCCCTTTACTCCTCACTCATTAGGCCCATAATAGAGTACAATGCCCCATTTGGGATGTACCTCACTAGACACCTGCAACAACTAGAAAGACCACAGAAGTACCTCACTAAGAGGATTAAGGGCCTACAATTACCCTATGAAGCACGACTAAAAAAGCTCCAGCTCTTCTCAGTCGCTTACCGTCTGCTCAGAGGTGACCTATAGGGCCATGTCAAACCATGAACTAATGGATATGCTTCACCTAAAAAAAATCCCTCAGAACCACTTGTTCTAGCAACTTGAACCTATGCACAACAATAAACAGGACATACTGGAGGGATAAATTCCTGTCCCAGTGACTCCCCTCACTCTGGAATAGAATCCCAATCCATATTCGACCGAGCTCATCTCTGACCCTCTTCAAGAGAAATCTTGATGAGTGGATGTGTAATCATAAGTTCTACCCTGGGATCACTTCAGGAGCCCTGTTAGACAAAGGCCCAGGTTACTAATCTAAATGGGGAGGCGAAAGCCATCACTCTGTGGCTAGGCTTATAAATGCCCCTGGGCAGATAGCCTAGTACTTGCCTATGAACTTGTGTGTGTGTGTGTGTGTGTGTGTGTGTGTGTGTATATGTATGTATGTATGTGTATATATGGGTCTACTTCTAAACACCGACATGACGATTCCCCGACACAAAACTCACCGACGCCAAATAACCGACAACACACAAACCCGACACAAACCCGACAACGCAAAACACCGAACACCAAAACACCGACACATGGAACGTAAACAACACGCGACACTACATAGCATACACACTAGCCCTGACCCAAACCCTAACCCTAAGGTCCGACACTATGACACTTCACCTACCTGCACCCTAACCCTAACTCACTTAACCCACCCCTAGCCCAAGCTCCGACACTAGCACACATCACCTACCTGCACTAACCCTAACTCACTTACCCACCCCTAGCCCAAGCTCCGACACTACACACTTCACCTACCTGCACCCTAACCCTAACTCACTTACCCACCCCTAGCCCAAGCTCCGACACTAACGCACACTTCACCTACCTGCACCCTAACCCTAACTCACTTACCCACCCCTAGCCCAAGCTCGACACTAACGCACACTTCACCTACCTGCACTCTAACCTTAACTCACTTACCTGACCACTCCTACCTCCGTCACTGTCGCACACTTACCGGTCGCGATCACACATTACCCTTGTCGGTCTTTCCACTGTCGGGCTAATCACCCTGTCGGTATAATGCCTGTCGGTTATCTGGCGTCGGTGATTTCTGCGTCGGGGAATCGGCGGTTCGGTCTTTAGAAGGGGACCCATATATATATATGTATATATATATATATATATATATATATATATATATATATATATATATATATATATATATATATATATATATATATATATATATATATATATATATATATAGCATTAGTTTCACACATTTTATACTCTATGTAGTCCAGAAGACCACAGAGAATGTCTAGCCAAGTATGCCACAAAACATTAGATCAGTTAAGCTCCATAATGGCATATACCACTTTACTTACTGATATTGTTTGCTGTGAAAGGGCTAGAAATTAAAGTGAGGCACCTTGTTTTATTTTGAACTAATGCCACTGAAAGAGACCAAACTTGTACACTAGACAGAAGAAGAAGTAGCTGGAGAAAGCACATAGAAAAAGCAAATTAAAGTGGATAGAAATTTGACTGTTAAACCAAATTTGCTAATGGTAGCAAAATTATTGTCCATTTTTCAAGGAAAATTTCCACTAAATCCCACATTTAGACTGTTGTAATATTTATAAGATTGGGATTTTTCACAGTATTTGGCATTTTAGGCCAGAATACTGATTTGCCACAAATTATTTCTTATTTACTAACAATTCTGTAAGCTTGTCTGACTGTTCTTTACTTGGGCTCTATTTTAGTTTTGCAAAAAAGGTTCTCTGCCAATAAATCCAGGAAATGAATTTTGTCAAAAATGGGTCTTGCTTCTCCCAAAGAAAAGCATTTTTTCAGTCTTTTTGTCAATGAACTCAAAGCTTCATTTTTAAAACCCCCTATATTGAGTTACAACTTGTCATAGGCAAACTTATAATATAAAAAAAATGATCAAAACTGTGAAGCTAGGTGAAGGCTGCCAGCCTAGCCGGATAGAATTTTGGAGATAGAATCATTTGTAAATAGTAATGTAAACCACAGGCTTGTCTTAAATGGTAAAAATAGTGTTACATGTGGAATTGGGAAATAATGTAACTGTGCACTCTATGGACCAAGCATGTTGTGACCCTTTGATGTTAAAACTCTATAGAGTCTGTCTAGAGTGAGGCATCCTGCCTATTGTAAGGCCAGTGTTAATGGCCAGAATTTGCATGCATGTCCATTATTGCTCTGGTTTCTGCCCAGAGGTGAAGAATGTAAATGTAGTTTGTTAGCCTGGGAATCCAGGGAAGTGTGAAGAATGATGTAATGTAAACCAGGAACGTGGTTTTAAAAACAGAATGTGAGAGCATTAGGCATTTTTGTCTTGACCATCCAACTCACAGCACTGTCTTGCTCTGTACGCAAGTTTCTTAGACTTGTGTTTTGTCTTGGAAATGGCTAGAAACTAGAACAATTAGACTGTTTTTCTGTGATGTCAGAACTGTACCAAATTATTTTAAGTATTTCTCTGTGATCTCTGAACTCTTGACTAGCACTGTGTAGTAAAAAGTATTGACTTGGGTTTTTAATTATGTATTAAATATTAAACCATTTTAACTGTGGCTGTTTTGTGTAGAGATAATGTAAGCTCTAGAGTACATTTCATGTATATAGTGATCCTGTACCAAGTCACTCTAATAAGCCTTGACTGTTTAGTCACACTTACCAATTGGATAATATTGCACAGTAATAATTGGACACCCTTTTTAAGGGTGTTTGAGTATCTGATAAATATTAGTGGGTGGTGGCAGCTGATACTACTGTGTAGTCTGGGGGAAAAAAAGGCACATCTGGAGAACCTGTGCCAGACTTCCCCAGGAGTGTCTGTGTGGTTGTATAAACTCAGTGTGTCAGCTACTTGGGCAGGGACATGAAGCATTGGTTGGACAGAGGGTGCTGGAGGTTTTAGCTTGCCCACTAGGCTGAGATCTGGTCCCTATAGCTGTGCCAGTGGGGAGATTCTTATTGGGGACCTGGAGAGCAAGGGAGCGACCAGCCCCAGACTGACTGATCTCTGTGTGCTCTTAAGGGAAATTGCACTTTATGTGTATCTGTTATCCTTTCCTCCATGAGATGCCCCTCACTAGTGTCAGTGATGAGGATTGAGGCTCTTTGATTGCTGGGCCAGGGAGCGGGTGTCATTTTGTTTTGCAGCGGTGGGGTATCCACATCACATTAATTGGTGGCCAATACTAATTGGTTTGCAGTGGTGTGGGTAGAGTGAATTCCTGTAGCTTGTGTACAGTGAGCTTTTGAAGGTGTTTTGTACTCTAAATCAGCCACACAGTGAATACTCAAGAGTTCAGATCACAATTATTTTATTTCTTTTGTTAGCTTGGTCAGTCAGGGTGAGCAAGCAGCATGTCAGCAGAGGAGTATGGAAAGCTGACAAGGAGCCAGCTGGCTGAGATGTGCCAGGCTGGGGGAGTGGTGTATGGAAACATAACACAGACCTGATTGCAGCCTTGGTTACAGCTGCATCAGAAAACCACAACCAGGAGGACAAGCAGAGTGGCAGTGGAGATATGATACCCTCTGAAAATGGACAGCTCAACCTTTCTGCAGTGGACTTAAAAATCCATCTGAAGCTAAAGGGACTAGAGTTGGTGGCCAGGCAATTGGAGCTGGAATCTGAGGAAAAGGAACGGCAGAGGAAGCATGAGAGGGAAATGCTGACTGTTCGCCAAAGTCATGGAGGTAATGGGGAAGGGAGTAACTGGACCCCAGAAGCACAAAATGTCAGTAAATTTCTTCCGCAGTTTAAAGGGGGGGGGTAATTTTGATAGCTGCATTCATATGTTTGAGAGGGTATGCAAACAGTATACTGTTGACCAAATGCTCTGGGTACGGTTCCTGACCCCCATACTCCATGGTAAAGCTGTAACTGTTTGTTTTTTTGTCAAAAATGTCTGACGTTGCATGTTTTGATTTATACTGCTGTTAAAAATCACTTATTGGAATTAACACCTGAAATGTATAGGAAAAAGTTTCATGAGCATAGACGCAAGGCAGATGAAAGTGTGTGTGAATATGTTGCTGAACTCTGCGCTTATTTCTATAGGTGGGTGAGTGGATGTCAGCTCACCACTTTTGAAGGGCTGGCAGATCTTTTGGTGAGGGGGAACACCCTTAGCACATTACCTGAGGACATGAGGATCTGGTTAGCTGATGGACAATGTGCTACTTTAGATGAGTTGGGGAAAAGGGGAGACCTACATCTAGCAAGCAGGGCAGCCCTGCATAGGAAAGGGATCCCAAGTACTGCTCATGGGACTAAAGGAACCCATGGTGGGCAGCCCAGACTGCCCCAACAGAATCTGCCAGTAGCAGGGGAAGGCAATCATCCAGGAGCTTGAGTTAAATGTTTTGAATGCAACCAGTGGGGTCATGTGGCATACAGGTGTCCACAGAGGCAAGGTAGGGAACAAAAGGTGAGGGAGCCAGCAAGTGGGGAAAAAGAAAATGCCAATAGGTTGTCTTGGGGCAAGGGTACCAAATTACCACCACAGGTTATATCATGTTGTAGTGAATGGCAGAGGCCATTGCCAAGAGAGATGGCATCTGATAGAACCATTGTAAAGCCTGCAGTGGCTAACAGAGAGGCGCTACTTGCCTGAGCAGTCTACTCCAGTCAGGGCTTTAGGAGGGATCCCATTCCAAATACCTTTTGCTAGGGTTCACCTTGACTGGGAGGATGGAAAAGGAAGCAAGTAGGTGTGTTTGAGGATATACCTGCAGATGTCCTTATAGGGAATGGTTTTGATAGTGCAGTACCCAGTGCTTGTGCAGTTATATGCAGTCAGGCTTGGAAACAAGCAGGTAAGTCTAGTAGCCTTGGGGAGACCCAGACAGACTGCATACCTGCAGCCAGGACAGGTGAAGTGGTTACTTCAGGGTGAGTGCTACCCTGTAGCAGTGAGACTGAAGGTGAGCCACAGCTGTTTGGGGGTACTGATGATCCCTTGGACAGAGTGACTGCAGAAGTAGAGGTGAGTAGTACCCAAGCTGATAGTGAGGCACCACTGTCAGAAGATGCCAGACTTCCTGTGGAAGGAGAGCTGGGAAGGGTTACAAGGAGAGAGTTGAGACATGCTCAGCACTCAGACCCTACATTGCAAGGCCTGAGTCAGGTAGCTAGGGAGGCACCTGATTCTCAAGGAAAGGGGGAATTTGCATACTGGGACAAAAGGGTTACTAGAGTGGATCCCTGAGGGAGGGCTAGAAGGTAAGAGAGTACAGCAGTTGGTAGTGCCTAAAGCTTACCATCTGGTGCTTCTAGCCATAGCCCATGATATTCCCTTTGCAGGTCATATGGGCGTAAACTGTACAAAGTGGTGTATAATGCAGAACTTCTATTGGCCTGGAATTTCCAGAGATGTAACAAGGTACTGCACGACCTGTGAGCAGTGCCAGAAGGTAGACAAGGCAGGAGACAAGGTGAAAGCTCCTTTGATACATTTCCCTGTGACTGAGGAGCCATTTCAGATTGTAGCTATTGATATTGTGGGTCTTCTGAGTACCCAAAGTTCCACAGGGAAAAAGTATATCCTAGTGGTAGTGGGTTATGCGACACAATAAGCTGAGGCAGTGGCTTTGTCTTCCATTGAGGCAGAAAAGGTGGCAATTGCTTTGTTAGATATTTTTCAGCAGGGTTGGTTTCCCCAAAGGAAATACTGACTGACAGAGGTGCCAATTTCATGTCAGACCTGCTGGCTTGTCAAAGTTCTGTGGGATGAAGCACATGAAGACCAACACCCTACCATCCCCAGACTAATGGTCTTGTTGAGAGGTTAAACTCTACAATCAAGGCCATGCTAGGGGCATTTGCAGATCAATTTAAGAGGGAGAGGGACAAATATTTGCCCCTTCTGTTTGCTTACAGAGAAGTTCCCTGGGAATCCACAGGTTTTTCACCCTTTGAGTTGCTGTATGGGCATAGGTAAGGGGACCTCTAGATTTAATTCGAGATACACGGGAAGGTAAGTGGAAGTCTCACAAGGTGTCTGTTGTGGCATAAGTCCTAAACATCAGGACAAGGCTTAGGGAACTCATGGGTTTGGCCCAGGAAAACCTGGCAGAAGCCCAACAACAGAAAAAGATGTGGTATGACAGGAATGCTCGAGTGCATGTTGTGGGGCAGTAAGGTTATAGTTTTCATTCTTGTCAGACACAACAAGCTACAAGCAGCTTGAGAGGGATCCTACAAGGTGGTAAGAAAAGTAAGTGATGTTAACTACAGGGTGGAACTGCTAGGCAGGTGGGGCACAAATTGTACCATGTTAACACGATGAAACCTTAGTATGATAGGGAGGACCTTGTGCTGACATTTGCAGTAGATTGTAAACGAGTCTTAGGGAGATCCGGGGACTGATTTCAGTGAGGTTCGGGCTGACACCTCTGTGGAAGGGGTAGCAATGTCCCAGCAGCTATCTTCTACCCAGGTTAAAGAAATCCAGGCAGTGTTGCAGAACTTTGGAGACATTGTTCACTGGGAAACCAGGGGGCAGCACCAGCTGGATACAGGACCCCAAAGGCCTATTAGGCAGGCCCCTTATATAGTGCCTGACAGAGTCAGACTCTGAGGGAGGTGGTACAGGAGATGTTAGAACTAGGGGTGATTCAAGAGTCCAACAGTCCCTGGGCCTCCCCAGTGGTGCTAGTGCCAAAGAAGGATGGCAGCACCAGGTTCTGTGTGGACTACATGAAATTAGTCACACAGTCAGATGCTTACCCCATGCTTAGAACAGATGAGGCCCTAGAGCAGCTGGGTGGGGCTAAGTATCTTACAGCCATTGATCTTCTAAGGGTTACTGGCAGGTGTACTTGATTCTCAATGCTAGAAAAGTCAGCCTTTGTGACTCCTTTTGGCTTGTATGAGTTCACAAAGGTGACCTTTGGGATGAAGAATGCCCCAGCGACTTTCCAGAGGCTGGTAGATTGTATCCTAGCAGGAGGGTTTGCCCTTGCTTATCTAGATGATATTGCCATATACAGCCATTCCTGCCTTCATCATGTGAGGGAGGTGCTGGGCAGACTACAGAGGGCAGTGTTTATCATTAAGCTGAGCAAATGTCAGGTGGGTATGATAGAGGTCCCCTAACTAAGACACAGTGGGGAGTGGTAAGATAAGGCCAAAACCTGCCAAAGTGGAAGCCATTCAGCCATGGCCTGCACCTATTGCTAAAAAGCAGGTGAGGGCATTTTTAGGGACAGCAGGGTACTACAGGACATTTGTCCTTGTAGTACCATAGCTGCTCTCCTCACAGACCTGACCAGGAAGAACAGGCCAAATATGGTAGTGTGGACCCCAGCATGTGAGCAGGCATTCCAGAAACTTAAAGAAGCTTTGGGAGGACCCTCTGTGTTTGCCAGTCCAGATTACAGCAAATAATTTGTTGTGCAGGTGGATGCTTCAAACCATGGAGTGGGGGGCTGTACTTAACCAGATTTCTTCAGAGGGAGAAGAGCACCCAGTGGTTTATCTTGGTCTTAGGCTCCAACCCAGGTAGGAATGCTATACAGGTGTAGAAAAGGAATTTCTAGCTATAGTGTGGGCACTGCAGAAACTTAAGCCTTATCTGTATGGAAGGAAATTCACTGTTGACAGATCACAGCCCCCTAACATGGTTAAACAGAGCCAGCAAAATGCCAATTTGCAAAGATGGAGCCTGGGGTTGCAAGCATATATGGCCGTGTAGCACCGCAGTGGGATTTGCAATGCCAATGCAGACAAGACTGGGTATGGGGTAAGGTATACTTAGACCTAACCCCTCTCAAGCAGCATTTCTCAAGGGTCACTTGAAAAAACAGATTGAATTCTTCAGGGGTGGAGATGTCAAGCTAGGTGATGGCTGCCAGGCTAGCCAGAATTTTGGAGATAATTCTGTCATCTGTAAATATTAATGTAAACTACATGCTTGTTGTCTTAAATGGTAAAAAGTGTTACATGTGGAACTGGAAAATAGTGTAACCGTGCACTCTACTGAGCAAGTAAAGCATGTTGTGACCCTTTGATGATAAAACTTGGAGTCAGTTTAGAGTGAGGCTTGTTGCCTGTTGTAAGGCCAGAGTTAATGACCAGAATTTGCATGCATAAATGTCCTTTATTCATCCCTGGGCAGAAACCAGAGCAATAATGTAAATGTAGTTTGTTAGCCTGGGAACACAGGGAAGTGTGAATGATGTAACGTGAACCAGGAATGTGATTTTAAAAACTGAGAGTATCAGAGAGCATTAAGCATTTTTGTCTTGACCATCCAACTCACAGCACTGTCTTGCTCTATATGCAAGTTTATCTTAGATTTGTGTTTTCTCTTAGAAATAGCTAGAAACTAGAAAGATTAGACTGTTTTTCTGTGATGTCAGAACTGTACTACCAAATTAATTTTAAGTATTTCTCTGATCTCTGAATTCTTGACTAGCACTGTGTAGTAAAAATTGTCTTGTGTTTTTATTTATTAATATTTTTAAACCCTTTTTAACTGTGGCTGTTTTGTGTAGAGATAATTTAAGCTCTAGAGTACATTGGATGTATGTAGTGATCCTGTACCAAGTCACTCTAAGTCTTGACTGTTTAGTCACACTTACCAATTGATAATATTGCACAGTAATAATTGGACACCATTTTAAGGGCCTTTGAGTTGCTGATAAATATTAGTGGCTGGTGGCAGCTGATATTACCATATAGTCTGGGGGAAAAGGGGTGCAGCCGGAGAGCCTGTGCCAGCCTTCCCCAGGAGCATGTGTGGTTGTATAAATTCAATGTGTGAGCTACTTGGGCAGGAACATGGAGCACTGGTTGGACAGAGGGTGCGGGAGGTTTCAGCTTGCCCACTAGGCTGAGATCTGGACCCTATAGCTGTGCCAGTGGGGAGTCTTATTGGGGACCTGGAGAGCAATGGCGCAACCAGCCCTGGACCGACTGATCTCTGTATGCTCTTAAGGGAAATTGCACTTTACTGTGTGTATTTGTTATCCTTTCTTCCTATGTCAGACACCCCTCACTGGTGTTAGTCGTGAGGATTGAGGCTCCTTGATTGCTGGGCCAGGATGCGGGTGTGTCACAAGCCATCTTAACAACTTCACATTTATAAACCTCATATGTCACATTGATCTATATAATGCAATCAAACCAGCATTACATAACTTGTTCATTGCCTGCATTTTCTTGAACCTCATTCCTCCAAAGCATTTTCTGTGTATATTGTTTCTACAAGTTTCTTTATGTAATTTACTCCTACCATTTTCTAAAGATGCCCTTCCATGTTTTTTCTTTCTCTGCTACAATATTCCATACTTCAAATATAGTTGGTTTAGATTTTTATTACTATTTTCCAGTTATTGCTTTTTTGTCAGCTACCAGAATTAAACTTAAGGCTTTACAATTGCTAGGCAATTCAGATATTGTATCCTAGCTCAGAAATGATTTTCGTAATTGTACTCATTTGCTCAATCAGTATTCCTGACAGAATACTCTGTAGAGAATTTTTAAAGTCTGCCAACTCGTTTACACTCCCACGAACATATGCTGCCAGGTAACTCTGTCTTCCCCATTACAACTCCAATTGCTGCCTACCTTAAGAAAAAGTATTCGGAGTCTGCTTGGAACATAAGTATCCATGCAAACGTCTCGACAAAAATCCTAAATCTTCTAGATTTTATTGTACATTTGGGAGCCATACATATGCCCTCCCACTGTTTCTTTGTTAATTGTTTAATCTCTTTTCTGACCACCTCTGATTCCTATAGTTATTGTGCAGTATTTTATAGGGCCTACTAATTTATCCCCTTAGATTCAGTTAAAAATACAACCAGTGCAGGTGTTTAATTTAGGATTCCCCATCCCCTTCTCTTTGTCTATACTCTCTCAATCCCTGATAGGGAAGGCAAGTCTGTAGCCTGTAGTCCAAATGTCTTCTTGGCCTCTTCCCATTCTGTTGCATTTTCCTATTTATTCCTAATACTTCAGTTCCTTTGTCACCTTCCTCCAGTAAATTCCAGCCCCCTCTTGTCTATTCTGTGTACCCCTAATTGCAGTCATCCCTACTGGCAAAATTTATTTTCTCCATTTCTATGTTGGCTTGGTTCTTAATATACTTTCTGCTACTTTGTGAATATCGTATTCTGTATGACTGTTCCCCTTAAAGGTCTGTGTCCAAAATCCCAGTCTTTTCTTTTGTGAATTACACACACACGCACTTTATAATCATCCCATTCCACTTTGAATTGGCTCTTTTTGTTTAACATAAGAGCCTTGACTGTGTAGCTCTAAAATTTCCTTCAAGTGCGATAATTATAGAACTCATTCTGTTGGAAGGATCAAGTTATTCTGATGGACTCTTCCACTCCCTGATAAAATCCTTCAACTCTATTAATTACCACAGATTCTCTTGTTTGACAATAATATGCCTGACTTGCATATAACACTCTAAAAGCACTAAAACCATTTTACTGTTAGGCAAGAGCTCACAGATTTTCTTTTTATATTTTCTCAGCCATCCTAACAGAATCCCTTTTGACCTCTACTTCATTTTATCATATGAACCAATGTGTGTGTGGCACATAGTTTACAGTTTTGCCCTTGTTACTTAACAGCAATTTTTCTAAAGTCATGCAGGTTATCCCAGTACTCCTTTTAGCATTCTGCAGTTGTGTCTCTTGTTCTGTGAGATTCCCCCTATTCTGTAACTTTAACCTTTGTCAGACCTAAATAATTCTTGTTACCTTTCAACCATATTTCTTTTATTTCCACCATATTTTAAACTTTCATTTTATCCCACTCATTAGCTATAACGTCTGGAGTACTTTCCGTTTTCCGTAATAACTTCCATATAATAACTTGGATTCCTCTCATTTTTTAACAAGCAGGTGGGGAAGCGCCAGTGTCACATCTTTACTTCATTACCCTGCATTTTCATCTTGGTAATTAGTGGTGCATGATCTATAATATTATTGGAGATGTGTCAAAGCTGTCCGTAGTTAAATGCACATGTTCGTGTGAAATAGAATGTCTGGTCTAAACCAGTTATTGTACCTTTTGGAAAAAATGGTCTTAAGTTCCTACTACTAAATGTACATCTTCCATGGTAGTAATTTCATAAATTTCTTTAAAAATCTTCCCTCTTTTGTCATATTTTCTGTTTTAGGTCTCCTAGATCCATTCTTATTGTCCAGAATATACAGCTGTTAACACAGGTCATAACCTAAAATGTACGTTATCCATGATTTAAGGATTATGCCTCTGCTTCTTTCACTGGTTGGTGTTGGTTCTTAATTTTTATTCCACTGTCAGATGTGGGGGAAAAAAATTGTTTGCTTTCATAAAGCATGCAATTTTTAGCCTTGGAGAAACTGACTTCTAGCTTCTTATTGACCAAATGGGAATTGGGCATGTTGTATACTGCTTGGTTGTGTAAAAAAATCAACTGTATCTATGTACTATGCATTATCTTGATAACAAGATGTCTCACTGTGGGACATAGATGTAACAAATCTCATTAAATGACAGATGGGACATTCATAACTATTTAAATGTGTGCAATACGAACATAAGCTGTTGGCACATAAATCATAACTGGTTACAACACAAATGGGCAGTCTCTACTGGGGCCTGTGAGCTGGGGCATTTACAGTTGCTTCTCCCTGAAGCTACTGAATACAGTTAGTATACCATCTTGTAAATATTTTATAATACTTCCCCATTGTGTAAGATTTTTATTTATTTAGTTCAAAATTAATGTATTTTTAATTGAAACCATAAAGTCGTATATTTTTTTAGTCATAAACCACAAAGGGATTAGACTTGTAAAGGCCCAAGTGGTTGTTAGCGTAGGAACAACCTATGAGCTTATAAAACACACACCAGTAATGGACACTGGCAGTCTATAATTGGTACATCCCAGGCCCCTACTTG
This sequence comes from Protopterus annectens, assembly GCF_019279795.1. Lineage (NCBI taxonomy): Eukaryota > Metazoa > Chordata > Ceratodontiformes > Protopteridae > Protopterus > Protopterus annectens. Next base: position 1,665,195,271 of record NC_056728.1, on the reverse strand, counting down.
TGAATAATTACTCTCAAATCCCTGCTTACTCTATAAAGGCTACCAGAACTTCTCAGATTTGAGACGTATGGCTAGGCTTGAAAAGGCCCCCAGTGGTCCTTAGCTTTTTTGCCAAGGAACTTGTACATATGCATGTTTAGATCTCAACTTTCTGGATTTTGAAGGACCATCCCTAATGTGTTTGCTTCATCCCTCTTAAAACTGCAAATTATTTTGAGAGCTTGCAAATTAGTAATGCTAGCATTTAAGTGTCCCTAATTTGGAGCTTTTTCCCTGACGAAGTAAAAATGAAGAGGTATAACATACACACATGCATAATTATAAAATATCCCAGATAAAGGCAAGAATTTAAACAAATTATCTGTGAGATTCATAGGTATGGTGCATATGGCACAGGGACCGGTGATTAAAACCATATATGTACACATCTATAAATTATAAATTGTTTTTTTTTTTTTTTTACAGTATACAATTGTTTATGGTCCTATTCAAGACTCCTATGACCTCTATCTTAAAACCATCTGTCATGAACAAACAACAAAATAAAATGTATGAAAAATTATGTATAAAAGTGGGAAATATTCAGTAGTGTAGTACGTAAAATCTGTGGTGGTAGTATTTCCAATGTACAGGCCTCAGCAACATCCTAAAGAAATTTAGCTCCACTATCCAGGACTCCAACAAGTAAGGCCTCTTATATACTAGGCTAGAGGGGGTGAACCGCATATGTTATAAGAAAAGTCAAACAAAATTGGCCACAATTAACACTACTTCCATGGGCTGCAGTAACCTCCCCCACGGCTTTCCCAGTGTTGTATATTTTCCCCTCAACACCTATGTTTTTCATCACTAAATTACAGCAGTGGGCCAAAGTGGTCACTATAAAGGAGGATGTACAACTTGCCACGGGAACTACAAAACAATGTCATCAGTATCATGTGAAAATTATAAGTTCATAGGTTATTCTACAATAAAGTGTCATTTATAATGTACATGCTGATTGGACAGCCCAATCAGTGTGGCAATTGGATATCAAGCATATCCCAATAGAAAAAAGGTGTACTGCTGAACCATTGTTGAGCAGATTGTCCTTCTGCTAATCATACCTCTCGACTGTCCAGACTGTGGTAGCACATCCCCAATTTTCTTCATGTTTTTGCAATGTCGCTTAAACATTTTTGATTTTTCTGGTAGATCATGGAGGGTTACAGTCAGTAATGCCACATTAACATGCCATACTACTGCCAGTATGAGAAATGGGAGAAAGAACAGGTTTTGCATCGACATTGTTGACCTCTATTTTCCTCCAGAGTTCCACTATACAGTTGCAGGCACATCCCAAGAACAGACCCATCCCGCTAGAATCACCAGATACCTGAATACTAACTGAACCAAGGTCACCTTAGTACTCATGCCATTATTTCATTGCCACTGGGCTGGCAATTCATCACTATTTGAAATGCATCACTTTGCAAGGGTGATTGCTGGAGAGATCCAGAAAACCACAACTAACAGTGAAGGGTATACAGGCACTTTTTTTAACCAATGGAATGAGTTCAGCATCCACCTTTAGAAGACCTGATCTAGACTGGGTTAGTTTGGGAATGAGGAGTATGAATAAATAATGTTTGAGAGTTAAATTATTGGGTGGTGGCAAGCAGTGGTGACTACTAGCCATCAACCTGGGCAGTCACTACTAGGCAATTCAGAATGCCTAAAATCTAAACATTTATATTCATCCCACTATTCAGTACCACTGGTTTCTTACAGCTTGTACTCCTATGAACTGGTTCCAAGCTAGTGAGTAGAATATTTGAGTTAAGATCCAGAAAACCACAACTAACAGTGAAGGGTATACAGGCACTTTTTTTAACCAATGGAATGAGTTCAGCACCCACCTTTAGAAGACCTGATCTAGACTGGGTTAGTTTGGGAATGAGGAGTATGAATAAATAGTGTTTGAGAGTTAAATTATTGGGTGGTGGCAAGCAGTGGTGACTACTAGCCATCAACCTGGGCAGTCACTACTAGGCAATTCAGAATGCCTAAAATCTTAACATTCATATTCATCCCACTATTAAGTACCACTGGTTTCTTACAGCTTGTACTCCTATGAATTGGTTCCAAGCTAGTGAGTAGAATATTTGAGTTAAGAAATGCATTAGTAGATCTACTGCTGCTGAGCATTTTAATGTACTGAAGCCAATTAATCACCTTTAAAAGACTGGCTGCATATATAGCGATACTGCTGGTATACGCATCCCCCCAACAATATGTGAAAGATAGGAATGGAAAATTAAATACAGTGAATCTGGCCTGTGTAATGAACAAAATGTGTGCTGTATTATGTGGGCATGAAACTCATTGCAAAATGGGTCTATATTTGATGATCAGAGTTTCAAAAGTTTGACTGTCGTGGTCGACACCATATGATCAAATTTTTGAAAGTTTGAACATTTTAATGGAGATCTCCGTACAGCTTGAAATGGAAGATTTCCCTTTTCTGCACTGTAGTGTGATCTCTGAGTTGGTATATTTAAAGAGTGGGGGGGTGCAGGTATGCTTGACTCCTGCTTAAAACATTGAGGTAGGTTTTCTGTAGTTTTTTTTAATTAGATTTGCCAAATCTAGACCCTTGCAAAACTTGTGGCTTCCACAATTTTTTTTCTTCCATACCACCAGTAAAAAATGTTTAATGTGTTGCAAACTAGAGCCCATATAGTCCATGCATGTATAGAAGATTTGCACTGTGCAAACAATTCATAATGCAAGGTTCTGGAATTATGATAATCCAGCTTCTTGTCAGAGATAAAGGACTGAGTATAGCACAGATGAACACCAAGTCAAAATAGAGACTAGGTGCCTAGGGGAGCAGGAGGGTGTTTGTGGTTCAGAAATACGTTTAAAAGGAAGAGGAGATGAAAATGATATCCAATTGGAAGTGTTGTAGGATGGATTACTATATAAAATTCCGGCCCATAGTTGCAGGAGCTGGCAGCACAACAGAACCATTAAGTATATTCATAGATCAGCATTTAAAAGAATACACATCTTCTCTACCATATGTTTGCAGGGATTCATGGGAATTTTTAAGTAATATACCCACCGACTTAGACAATTCCAATTTTTTGATGGTGACGGTGGATATAGTTGAACTTTTCCCAAGTATTCCCCACAATCAGGGTATGGAATGGTTTTCACAGATGATTGCCACGGAAACCAAACTAAGCAGCAGTACTATCAACTTAATTATTGAATTTATGGATATTGTATTAAACAATAATTTTTTGTTCTGCAACGGGGAATTTTTTAAACAGAAAAGTGGAGTAGCAATGGGTGCACCGTGTGCTACGGCTTATGCGAATATAGTACTACACAAATGGGAGTTGGATTATATACATTCAACAAGTTGGAAAAAATACATTAAGCACTATAGGAGGTTTCTGGATGACATTTGTATTTTTTGGGGAGGTTCCGAAAACCAGTTGAAGGAATTTATGCAGCATTTAAATAATTCCACTGATTTTCTTTCATTCACATTTGAAGTAAGCAATACAGAGTTACATTATTTAGACATTAAATTATACAAGAATCCTGTAGGAACGGGATTAACGTCCTGCATTTTTCGCAAACCCACTTATTCTAACAGCTTTTTGCACTTCGAGAGTGGGCACCCTTTAAAGCAAAAAATGGGCATTATCAAGGGGCAGCTCATCAGGGCATCAAGAATATGCCATGGACATGAAGACAGAGATTAACTGAGAAGCAATAGAGACGGCTTTATTTTTGCATCGGTTTCATGCGATTATTTCTGCATCTGTTTCATATGATTAAGACATCGCATATGATGTAAAGTTACTGTATGTATATTTATATATATATTTTTTAAACAGATATTAGTTAAGATAGCTATCTCTAAACAGCTTTTATTTTTATACAGCTATCTTTATATAGCTATTTTTATACAGCTCTTTTCATGAAACACCTCTGAGAATGTGCCTTTATATAAGTTATATGTTTGTTTTGATTAGATGCAGGTATTAATTGAATGGTTTATTTCATTTTATTTTATTTTATTTTATTTTATTTTTATTTTTATTTTATTTGATTCATGTAATGATTATATATAGTATATGTAACTAAATAGGGAACCTGAGAGTGCTTGATTTGATGGTAACAAAATACCGGTGTATGGGACTTTTAAAAGTGAATATTGAAATTTTAATGAGTAGTCAATTATTCAATTGTCAATGTTTAATGGACAGAGTGGGTCACTATAAGAAGAGATGGGGTTGACTATGTTTAATAGATCTGATGAAGCGTGCATGAAGCACGCGAAAGTGCTTATCTACTGTTTGGAATAAAGGAGTTTTTATCTACAGTTCGTGTTCTCGTGGTGTATCCTGTTAGTTACTTCATTCAGTTTTGCTGCTGCTTCTTGCTACAGGATACTTTAGGAGGAATAGCGGTAATTTGTCTACACTTTGAACCGTTTGTTTTTTGTGCTGCTACCTCCACGCTATGGAGAACACCAATGTCGAATTGGATTATAACCCTACTAACAGAATGGATCAGCTGGATATAGATGCGTTTCTACCAACAAAAGGTAATCCGCTACTGAATTTAGACTTCCTAGAAACAACGGATAATATGGCAATAAAAAATGACTCAGATACTGATTTTTATACTTTATTAAGAGATTTGGAGAACAACTTATATAAGATACAAAGACTGTCCTGGCAGAGAAAACACTTACAAGCATGTCTCAACTTTAAAGTAGTACCGAGAGGCATGCGCGTTCTGTGCATGCCTACATATGGCCAACTGTATCCAGATCTGCTAAAGAAATGGCAGGACTTAAATTTAGAACTGAGTAACAAGTACATACACCTGCTACTTGAGTAATTTGAACCAATTGAGAATGCTATTCAGAAAGACATTGATGTAGCATATCAAGCTATTGTTGAGAGGTTCAACTCCGAAACGTTTACCAGAAAGCTGAACAGTGTATCGACACAGATTAATCTATACAGTGAGAAACTGAGAGGCATAAAACAAAGGAAATTAACTAGAGATGTGCATGATTTCAGAGTGGGGAATATATTTGTTTGGCCGAGAACAGCAGAGAACAACACAACACGAACGGAACGTAGTTTCCGCCCTTACAACAAGAAACCGGAAGTCAGAGATGTGAGCACTTCAAATTTGGCGCCCTCAGCCACAGTAACGAACACCTTAGAAGAACCGATTAATGCAAGAAGTGAGCCCCTAATAAGTAATATGGACAATCAAACACCGCCACCCAACCAGTTAGCGTTACACCATACTGATGACTCTATCAGAACAGGGACCATCAGGAAGTATACCGCGGCACCCACAAGAAACTTGGATGCCCCTTTTCCAATCAGGATGAATACAACAACCAGAGGGAGATCCGTGAGCCGAGGTCCGAGGAAACGGAAATTCTCGACAGACAGGTACGAACAACAGAAAAGGAACTGGAACTGACTTTCCTGGTGTTTAATCACTCTAAATATAGCCTGTCTGTACCTGATCTATCACTTTTGAATAGAGGGTTGAATTTTGTACCCTCACAATACAGTAGACTTTCTGAAACCTTAACTGACTTAAGATTGTTTGCTAGAAAAATAGCTATCAAAGTGTTTTTTAGAAATAAGGGTAACCAAGTGAATGCTGCCAGTAATGAGTTCAAGCGTAGGAGCACTTTTTCTCCGATGCTGCCATCTAGTGTAGAATGCTTTGTGAAGTCATGCGAGAGGGATTTATACTATCTATATGCTAATAAGCAAGTTAAGAATAGATTTTTTAATTTAAATAAAGCTGAGTATGACTCTTTGATGAAACTAAAGAAGAACAATGAAATTGTAATAACTAGTGCTGACAAAGGGGGAGGAGTTGTTCTATTAGATAAAATAGAATATACAAATATAATAGAAACTACATTAAGTTTGGATAGAACATACCAGGAACTTACATCTGAAGGTGTCATGAGGATTATCAACAATGTTTGTGATAACTTGTACGATATATTAATGTGTCGACAAATCAGCCGAGAAATGTTTGATTTTTTACATATAGAACAACCACTCATACCGGTTTTAAAAGGCCTACCGAAGATACATAAAGGGGTAGAGCCGTTACCTATGAGGCCCATAGTGTCAGGTAGACAGTGGGCGACTTACAATATCTCCATATTTTTGGAGAAAATGTTGAGACCACTAGTAGATAACATCAATACTATACTTAGGGACACACAACATTTATTGAAAGACTTAGGATCTATAGATTTTCTAGAAAAGAGGAATAAGAAACTTCTCTTAGTCACACTAGATGTTCGCGACCTGTTCACATGCATTCCTAATGAATATGGTTTGCAGGCTGTGAGGGAGCTAATGGTCACACTCAGTAATTTTTCTAGTGATAGGCAGATTTTAATCAGCCAACTGCTGGATATGGTGCTGCACTGTAACATATTTATGTTTAATAGCAAGTATTATCTGCAGACATGGGGTGTCGCCATGGGCACCCCATGCGCAAACTCATATGCTAATTTAGTATTGTACTACTGGGAGCAGAAGCATGTATTTAATAGTTCATGGATGGATAAGATTCGAATTTATAGGAGGTTCGTAGATGACGTGATATTGTTATGGGATGGCACAATTGATGAATTGAAGAGTTTCATGGAATATTTAGAGAAGACTACCACATTCTTAAAATTTACATATGAGAATTCCCATAAAGAGATTAACTTTCTAGATTTGACCCTGTATTTTGATGCAGAAGAGAAACTGTCATCTAAGCTATTTAGAAAGACATGCTGGAGGAATACAATACTAGATTATAGCAGTATGCATCCCAGGTTTATGTTCTCTGGGATAATGAAGGGACAGTTTTCGAGAATATCTAGGATATGCAAGGATCCAGGTGCCTTACAAGCAGAAGCTGATAATATGGAATCTTTATTTGTGGCGAGGGGATACAACCACAATTTAGTCAGAGAGATAAGACAACAGATAGTACCCAATACCATTGGTTATAGTAAGCTCCAACTTAGTAACAGGGCCATGGTAGGGGGTAACAAGTGTGTAGTAGACAAACGCAAACCAATATATAACACACAGGACAATAAGGTCACCTTCATTTTGAAATACACTAATGATATCAATGAGATCAGGAAGATTATAAATAGACACTGGAACATACTCACTAATACAGATGACATAAGGGTATTAGTAGGTGACCAACCGGCATTTGTATTCCGGACCTGTGATAATTTGAAAAAAATCTTTTCTAAAAACTTACACAACAATTCCAATAAAAAAGAGAATGAAGCTGGAACACCGGGCACATATCCATGCAAGAAATGCAATATGTGTAAATATATTACTAGTATACAAGAGTATAAACATCCCCAAGGGCATTTTGATTTTACACCGAAAATATATACAGATTGCAACACCAAGAATTTAATATACATGGCAAACTGTGTTTTTTGCCAGGCATTCTATATTGGATTAACTAAGAGGAGATTGAAAGAGCGTATTTACAATCATGTTTACGATATTCGTAAACATAATGAATTGAATGCCCTGGCCAAACACATAAGTTTAAACCCGACACATTACTTTAGATTTAGAGTTCTGCAAGTTTTGGAGACTAGCCCTAGAATGGGTGACAATAACAATGCCCTAGCGAAATTAGAGCTGGAGTGGATATTTAGGTCAGGTGCACATAGAGACCCAGGGATTAACAATTATGTCTCTATGAAACCATTCTTGGAATGAAATCTGATCTTTATCCTTATGTATATCATAAATACATTTTTTACTATTATATATTTACATCAATTTGTTAGTCTATTTATATTAGTACTGAGGAACTATATACTGAGTAAGGAACCATTGGCTAGTACGGGTTTTAATGAACTTTATTCATCAGACAGAATTTTATTTATCAGATAAATTTTCATGTGTTGCAAGTTGGCTTTAGATCCTGTGAACATGATACTTGCAACCTATAGAGGTTTTGACCATTATGTATAGGTTTTTTATTCATTTATTACACTTTTTTCATGTTTTATAATAACTTTCATTAATGGGGCCTTTCAATATTAGATTTTGAGAATAAGTTAACATGAGAGTAGTGAGTCATTGATTAGAGCTTTAATAAGAAATTTAAAAGCCCATGAATAAATAAAAATAAATTCAATTATCTTTCACTGTTTATTTATTTATTTATTTATTCATTTATTCATTACACTGATCATATCTGGAATAGAATTTATATAATGAACTGTTTAGAAGCACTTTTTAGAGTAAAGATTCCAAATATTATTAAGTGTTATGATATTTTAATAGTAATAAGAACATCAGGATTCCATCAGATATATAAGAAAATATACTATATATATAGCATATGAGTCAGATTTAACTCATAGAAGCAAAATTTAAAGTTAGATATGAGTTTCCGTGATATCGATTAGATGGTTAGACAGGAGTACATACACTCATATATACATTCTAGATATACTCCCAACATATGAGTATTAGTTGGCTGCGAATGGAAGTTAGTGATATGTTTACCTTAAAAGGGCTATATTGCAACGTGAAATATTTACACACTATATATATTAACCTCCACACCTTAGACTAGTATAGGATTCCACACACGCTGTGAAGCTTGAAATACTTTAATACTGGACTTGTTTGAAATTAGATTGATTTTGAACAAACTCATTGATTGCTAGATTGTATAATATTTGCTTTAACAGCACAAGATATATGTATATTCTTTATATATGTTATTTTGAACAACGTTTTACACCTGAAGTAAGCTGGGGTTTTTGGTGGACATATGTTTTTACACTGTCTCATGGAAATCCACCAGCGACATGGGCGAGAGAAGATGTAGGTTGAATATTGATGAATGGATATTCTCATGCCATTGATTATGAAATATAATTTTTATCATTCATTATCTGCTATCTAAAGACACATAATAATGCCATGGACATGAAGACAGAGATTAACTGAGAAGCAATAGAGATGGCTTTATTTTTGCATCGGTTTCATGCGATTATTTCTGCATCTGTTTCATATGATTAAGACATCGCATATGATGTAAAGTTACTGTATGTATATTTATATATATATTTTTTAAACAGATATTAGTTAAGATAGCTATCTCTAAACAGCTTTTATTTTTATACAGCTATCTTTATATAGCTATTTTTATACAGCTCTTTTCATGAAACACCTCTGAGAATGTGCCTTTATATAAGTTATATGTTTGTTTTGATTAGATGCAGGTATTAATTGAATGGTTTATTTCATTTTATTTTATTTTATTTTATTTTTATTTTTATTTTATTTGATTCATGTAATGATTATATATAGTATATGTAACTAAATAGGGAACCTGAGAGTGCTTGATTTGATGGTAACAAAATACCGGTGTATGGGACTTTTAAAAGTGAATATTGAAATTTTAATGAGTAGTCAATTATTCAATTGTCAATGTTTAATGGACAGAGTGGGTCACTATAAGAAGAGATGGGGTTGACTATGTTTAATAGATCTGATGAAGCGTGCATGAAGCACGCGAAAGCGCTTATCTACTGTTTGGAATAAAGGAGTTTTTATCTACAGTTCGTGTTCTCGTGGTGTATCCTGTTAGTTACTTCATTCAGTTCGGCATCAAGAATATGTAGTACTAACTTGGTGTTTACACAAGAAATTGATTTTTTAAAAAAGTTATTTTTGGATAGAGGTTACCCTGAGCAGTTATTTCAATCTATTAAAGAAGAAAAAATACTAAAAAGGGACCAGGAATATCCCCCACTACTAGGCACATGGGTTGAAATTTGTAAAAGGGATGTGGCTGGGGGTACAAATTTCACAAAAAATTTTTTGTACACTTTTACTGAGGATTCGTCAATCATAGAGAGAACTATAAGGAACCTGTGGCCAATGGTAACTATGCAGGAGGAAATTTCAGGACTTGTCCCCACAAAAATAGGATTTGTTAAAAAAACTAATATCAATCTTAAAGGGTTATTTGAAAGGAATTTAACAACCGAGTTAAACTCAAGGAATGGTAGTACAACTGGACATAATGGAACATTTCAATGTGGAAAATGTAATCAATGTCAGTACATCTTACAGGGGGCTCAATTGCACATTAGGGCAAGAAATACAACTTTATATGCCAAAGGTCATTTTACATGCAATACCACAGGTGTGGTTTATATTGGCCTATGTCAAGTTTGTCCGGCTTTTTATGTCGGCAAAACTGACAGGGCTCTTAAACGCAGAATATATGAACATCAATACGATATTAATAATGGCAAAGATACAAATGCCTTTTTTAGGCATTCGTTAACTTGCCCACAAATGCCCATAAGGTTTTTTATTATTGACAAAATACAGCAGGATCAAAGAGGGGGGGGACTGGGAAACTTTATTGGCCATTAGGGAACTTACTTGGCAGTTGCAGTTAAACGCAACAAGACATCCGGGTCTAAATGAGGGCACCAGTTTGGCACCAGTATTGAAAAAGAAAAGGAGCATACTTTGATGCCCTAGAATTGCTTTAAAGTTTACATTTACTTCATTTTTATTTTTATTTCCATTTTTATTTTCGTTTTTATATTGTATATTTTGTTTTGTTAAAGGTATTCAAACAGTCTTTTAGGATTTTAATAATGTATAATAAAAACAAAACAATGTATGGTGTTGCTTATAAAGGGTCCCACAAGAGCTGAAATATCAAATTTGTTTATGTCCATCCAATAAGCTTTTAAACATTGTTTTTTCATATTTATGGTTAATCACGTCAAACTTATTGCAAAAGATGTCACTTAGCAAACATCAGTTGAATTATTTTACCTTTCAAGCACATTTAAATTGTCAGTAGTATTTTTATATTTTTTATTTTTTTATTTTAAGTCCTATGCATTTGATATTTTTAAAACAATTTATGATTAACTGGTTTCTGAAGAGTATTAATAGCAGTCAAGTGAGTTTTTAAGAGCACATTTTCTCACAATGGATTTCATGGGGTTAAATGCTTTAGCTTGCAATGGATTAATTACATTATAATTATAGAGATGCATTAATTGAACATCCAATTGAGGCAATGTGCTTGTTGTATTAAGGCTTGTCCCTTTTTTTCATTCATTTACACTTGAGAAAGCCTGGTAAGACCAGGCGAAAGCGCTCGTGACTGAATCTGTTTTTGTTTGTCATTGGAATAAATTGGTTTTTAACATCGGACTTTGTGAAGAATATTTGTATTTATATTATCAGCAAAGCTGCTTTTACAGGGATTGTTTCAGTCGGAACACGACCTTGACCTACAGAACAGTGGTGGAGTTATTTGTGCTCTAACTACAGGACTTGGTGGGTCCCTCTCCGGTGTTTTTATTTGTGTCTCTGTTTTTTCTATTCCATGGATTACTATAGCATTTCTTACTTGAAGAGGAAACTGGAAAAAGCCGAGCAGCATCGTGGGGAGATGATATGGGAAGATTACAAGTAAAATGATGGTAAGGAGATGGAAAAATTAAATTGTTTTGAGATAGAGAATGTCACACAAAAGATGTATGCAAGATTAATAAGATATACTGTAAGAATTCACTCATAGAATAATAAATGTTGAATAGACAGTGTGGGACAATATTGTGGTGCCTTTGGGCAGTAAAGCATCATAAATTAAAGTGTATATACTGCTAGGCTAAGAAACATTTTATGACATTATTTTTTAGATGGGGAGGAGATGGCAAAATTCCTAGAAGGATATAAAGTGAAACAATCTTTTTCTAAAGAGCGCTTATGTAGTACCAGCTTAAGTAGAATATTTAAAGAAAAGCAACTGTATAATTTCAAATTGACAGTGAGAAAAGTGAACTGCTGGAACTGTCTGCATGTGAATATTGTATATCCTATGAAAAAGATAAATACAGTGGGGATATGGACAAGAGGCTGGGCATGTATTAAAATTTGAAAATGAAATGCATATAATCAAATACCCAAGTGTTATAAATGTGGAGGGTGCTCGAGGTGTTTTGTTTTATTGGGAACCGCCAAGGACATTTCTTTTTTAAAGCAGAGGGACATTTTAATTGGTCAGTGTTATAAAATAAAGTGTGCAATGCAGGTAAAAGGGCATGTGGTTAAGAATTGTATTGCTGTATGTTATAAACGGGGACATTTTGGATGGACTGTAAAAGGACTGAAGCAGTTCCAGACAAATTGAAATTAATGAAATTAGTTATGAAAATGTGACAAATTGAAAATGAATAGGTGGATAAAACAGGAAGAAATAAAACTTGGAAAGTAGTGAGAAAAAATGGAAAAGAAGAAATGGTGCAGAAGTGCTTTGTTTTAAAACAAACTGAAAAAAGAGGGGTGCAAAGTGACCAAAACAAGGGAGAGGACAGGAGTTAGAATATAGTGAAAGGTAGAAATTCATTTGGAAAAAGAATGAGAGGTAGGAAAATTTAAAGCAAAACATTATGAAAAGAAAGAAAAAAAAGAACATTTTATTTAAAAATTTAGGTTTTGTTCAAATAAATAGTATAGTAAATGATGTAAAGATTTTTAGTGCATCAGTGCTGTAATAAGGGAATGGGTGTTTAATAGAGGTAAGACTTGTGAAAAGGGAAAGAGCAATTTGAAATGTTATGGGGAAGAAAATTCTACAGAACCTTGAGGTGGAAAGATGTGTAGGGTTTGTAGTGTTACTGAAACAAGAATGGATTATAGTGTTGGATCACATTATTAAAACTGGGAGAGCATTAGTGCATATAAGGAATAAAGGTAGATTGATCAGAAATACCATTGTACATGCATATAAAGGTATGAAAGAACAACATGAGTTATTTGAACTAATAAACGTATTTAATAAATATGGACATGGTAAGAAGCAGAGTTTGTAGCAAGAGGAAACAAAAGTCATAAAATAGATGTAGTTATGATAGGACATATGAAAATGGGATGGATATATATATATACATATATATATATATATATATATATATATATATATATATATATATATATATAATGGTTATGAAAAGATCGACTGGCTGAAATATCTGACCATATGGTCGATATTTCAGAAGATCTGTCTCGCATTTTTAAATCAAAAAAATAACAAAGATGTTACTGCAAGGGGCAAGCCCCCCTGCACCCCCACCCCCTACTTAAATATACCAACTCCGTGATCGCGCTACACTGACAATACAGCACGGAACGGGAAGTTTCCCTATTACCTGCTGTAGCGTGATTTATTTAAGTGAGGGGTGCAGGGGGCTTGCCCCCTGCAGTAACGTCTTCTAGTTATTTATTTTTTTTAACAATGTGAGAGGATCGATCTGAAATATCGACCACATGGTTTTTGAAATTTCAGCCGGTCGATCTTTTCACATGTAACTATATAGATAGAGAGAGACAATACAAAGAGTACAATCTATTTGTATGTTAAAAGAAATAAAATGTGGAAATTATAGACCTTGAAGGGAATGTGGGTGATAGTGAATGCAAGTGAAAATGGGATAAAAAAAAAACTGAATAGAATAAATAGTTTAAAGAATATGGTCAGAACATGAAAAACATAGTTTAATTCATCCTTACTGGACTATGGGGTAAATGGAGTATAAAAGGTAAATTAAAAGTGCATATATAGAAATAGAGAGGAAATTTTTACAATGAAAAGATGAATGGAGTATGATTAGAAAATGGAGAGTGAATTCTATGAACAGTATAAGAAAATGCAGAGTATTAAAATATTTGGTGCAAGACAAACAATATTTCTTGCCTCTTCTGGGAAAGAGGAGAGAAAATATGATAGAAGGGCTAGTACAATTCAATAAGTAAGCAGGAAAAGATAGAACACAGTGAATAGTTTTATAACTAAAAGGTATGAAAAGATAATGTGAGAGGATTGGGATGTTAATTTCTTAATAAATGGAAAATTAATAATTGAAAAAAGAAAATAGCTGTTAAAGATGTAAAGAAGGTATTTAAAAAAAGTAAATGAAAATTCAGTGCTTGGCTCATATGGAATAGGCTATAAATTTTATTAAGTGTAAGGTGGCATAAGATATTAGAATTAATGAATAGACCATTTTTTTCAGATGAAGGGGTATGTGAAAGAAAACTGATTTGGAAAAGAAATTGAATTAAGTGTTAAGTAATTGGAGATGCATTACCTTGATGAATGCTGATTATAAAATTTTGATCAGAATAATACTGCTACAGTTGAAAAGGGTTCATAGGAAATGATCTGTGGAATAAAAATACACAAGTTAAAGTGATGTGGTGATAATAAAGATGTATACAATGCTAGAGGATGAAAAAGAAGCAAGGATTATAGGATGTCGTGTAAAAGGCATTTTGCAATAACTATTGAAGCAGTTGTGGGATATTTTAGAAGCTCGTAACGGATTATAGAATTGGTGAAGTCTGCATATGAGAATGATAGTGTAGAAGTAATAAATGAGTGGCTAAGAAGTAATATGCAAGACACAGGGGGTTCAATAAAACCTACATGGAGCAATCTGCCATATAGGTGTAGTGGCGTAGCCCAACATGGAACATGGCCACCAATCACTCCAATAAACAGGGAGGAGGGGCATGCATGAGTGTGTGGACATGGAAGTGTCCGTGGAATGCAAATCACCTCAAGCTCGTGAAATCCATGCAAAGGAGGTTGATTTGCGATCCAGTAAGCAGAAAGGCACATGTGTAGATGTGCCATGTTGGTGTTAGAAATGTACATGGACAGAAACCGTGTGCCAGCATGTAAAATTTAAACTGGCTGTAAAAGTCTAAAAAAGGGGTGGATATTACCAGTGCTTTTTTTTTTTTTTGTAAACAGGAGGTGGTACACGTTGCATTTGGGTCAACCCCCTCCCACGCAGCCATTCCAGTGTCCCATTATTTAGCTATTTCTCCCCATTTGCCATAAACACTGTTCAAAACTCTGTGTTCGTGCTGCTTTCTGCTTTACTTCTACAATGATTACAGATATTTGGATTTAATTTAACTTTTATTTCATATTTCCAGCACAAACACTGAGACATTTGCTAAACAAAGCAATACAGTCTCGCAATGAAAACAGAAACTTCTGTGCCTTTGAAACTCGCATTCATTGAAATAGCATTGAAACCCACATTCAAAGAAAATGCGTCTGGCCAGTGGCAGATTGTTTGCCTTTGGGCTGT
The DNA here is from genome assembly GCF_019279795.1 of Protopterus annectens. Lineage (NCBI taxonomy): Eukaryota > Metazoa > Chordata > Ceratodontiformes > Protopteridae > Protopterus > Protopterus annectens. Next base: position 1,665,180,021 of record NC_056728.1, on the reverse strand, counting down.
TTTCAAATCATAGATCATTTGCACACATTTTCAGGACCATGCAATATTTCTTTGATTCACCTTTCTGATTGTATTAAATTGTATCCCTTGTATAATGCACCACCACTTGTTAGACTGTGTTTTAAATTTATAGCCAGTAAGCAAAGAAACAAAACATATGAACCAATAATGCCAACACTGCCCAATTCAGAACATTTCAACCATAAAAGGCCATTCAAACTTCTCTCATTACAACCCACCAATATCTGTCAGTATGCACAGTCTCTGCAGAAGTAAGTCATATGAATTATTCCACATTAAAGAGATCTGACTGTAACTAATGAAAAGGTTGTTGCTAGCAAAAACAGTATTTCATCTACAAATTCACTGCCTGTTGCCCTTGAAAAAATATAGTCTGTTACATTAAAATGAGAAACTGGTAATATTGCAATAGGGAATGGATGGCAAACTAACAGATTCATGGTTACTGGGCATCTTATCCAAAGGAGGACATATTCAGAACTGCAGCACCCCCACCCTTTTAAAATCCAACATGATGTGGGAATAGAACCCACAGCCTTCTGCATCAAAACAAAAGTAAGCTACCTGCTGTGCTACTAACACTACTTTACTTTAAAACTCTAAACATACAACAGTGATACAATTTGCTAAGCAAAACAGTTGCATGTTTTGGGTAGAGGATTCAGGCTCTTGTTCCCTGTAGCTAAGATACAGGGCTTGAGCCTAAGCAAATTACTAACCCTAACTAGGGCATTTCACTGTGTCACACATGCCTCAACCTTTTAATGCAAGAAATCTGGGCAAAGTCTAAAATAAATAGGAACAGATTGTAAATATTTTTCTCATGAACTTGTGTTAGTATGCATTTTTCTAAAGGATATGAAGTCTAAACCTCAAATTGTTTAGCAACTTCAATCTTTTTATGAGGGAAAAAAAATGTGGAGCAAAAAATCTGGACATTCTGCAAAGGTCAGGGGTATGCTACCCATCTGTTACACACAGACACATGCACACCATACCTCTTAGCACAAGAAGTCCTGGAAAAGCCTATCATAATGGGGGACGAAGGCCCACAACTAGGGACACATTTTACATATTCTTATAAATTCAGAAAGTTGCTTGAGTAACAGGATTTGTGTTAGAATGCATTTTCTAAAAGATAAGTCTGAAACTAAACTCAGATGCATGCCTTTAGTTAGTAACTTTAATCCTTAGATCATCCCGGTGATTTCTCAAAAGAAAGACAATTTTTGTGAGGAGCAGACCAAGACCAAAAAGGTAAAAAATCTGGACATTCCGTACAGTTGAGAGGTATTATGCGCACACATACCCCTACCTCCCTCTTACACCCTCCTCCAATACCTCTCAATGTTTTAGAGCAGGAAATCTGGACAAAGATGCACATTATGGGGGGGACAAATGTCCAAAAATAGGGACGCCTTTTAAATATTGCTCTTAAACTTAGTTGGTAGAACAGTTTTGCATTAGTATGAATTTTTTGAAGGATATGAAGTCTAAAGCTCAAATGTCTGCCATTATTTGCTTAATTCATTCTCAGTGATTTGCCAGGGATTGCCAGAAAAAAAACGTTTTTTATGAGAAACAGACCACTAATATGAGACTAAAATCTTGGCATTCTGTGAAAATTTGGACATTTCACTCAACAGGGTTGTAGCTAGGATTTTCAAATTTCTACTCGTCTCCCAGGTTGCTGCCCCCATTAAACCACACCCCCACCATGATGCTGCTCTCCACCCACCTCTTACATACTGCCTAAGCCACACCCAATCACAATGCTACTCTTCCTCACGCCACCACTTTTGCATGATGAAGCAATAAAACAAAAAATGTTACCCCAAATGTATATTTGTCCTTTGTTTAAAAGGACATTTAGCAGTTTCTCATTTTCATTATAGTATACTTTTTCCCCAGCAGAGCTGTATCTGGACACTCATAAGTGTGTTTTAATACATTGTAGTTTAGCTCCCACATATCTAGAAGACTGGGTTTTAGTAGCAGTGCTGCAGTGTGAGAAGCCAGATACCTCCCCCCACCAAGCCTACCCCAGAATTCTTCAGATGGATGTTATTTGTTCCACAATGCTGCTGATCTCAGTTCACAATTCTCACTTTTAGCTGTTGGTATTCTAAGCTAAGTAAAGAATTAAGGAACTGATGGAGGTAAAATATTCTGCTTAAAAGGGAAATTAACTATGTTATGTCCAGTATAGTATATCCTTTAGAAATGGAAAATTCTAAATGTTATCCTTGGCAACATCATAATAAATTTAAGTTACACTACTTAAAACATTCCTCAATTCTGTATTAAAATAATCAAAGTAAATAAGTTTGCAATCAAAACAAGCACAGGACAATGTCATGTTTTCTGACACCTACAGTTAAAATTTGCCATTTTGTGTAATAAATATAATTTATTAAGTTAACTTTAACACAATATACATAAACATTCAAAATCATTTAACATCAGTTGTTTTTCAATTCAGATAAGTACAGCCATCATACTTGTAGAAATGCAGTTTTTTATCTCACAATTAACTTTTATTACATTAAAATCTATTTAATGAGCTGTTTATATAATGGTTGATTGAATTTAAAACTAAATCACTAGTATTTAAACCATTATTAGCAAACTTACAGAAGTAAGGGTAACTAATAAGCAGTGCAAAATGAATATCTCGGTACCGATGTTTGTTATACTTGTGAATAAAGAAATTTAACAATTGCATGCATAAGTTACCGGTTCTCTTGGGTTAAGTTCTGGTTAAACCAGCAAACTATTTTTCTGGATAGACTTAAACTGACTAAAGCAGAAAATGACGACTCCGATATTTTGTTATAAATGAATGTCTGACAAAGCACCATGTATGTATTAACAATATTCACAGATGTTTTCTGTTTTATTATTATCATAGACTACTTGAACAAAGATATACAACTTGCAGTTGCAAATACATGTATTGCTCTGAGTTGTGTGGATGTCTGAGTTAGGACCTTGGAAAACTGCAGCAGTTTCACCTAGGCATCCTCCTGCCCTTGTATTGTAGTTGCTTTAAGGATACTAACACTGAAAAAAGTAAACAGAAAATGTTCATTTTTTTTCTTTGTTTTTTTTTCTCTGTGCAGCAAAGCTTGATACATTCCCTCTGCTCCAGAGATTGTTGTAGTTACTACCCAGTTTGAAGCACCTGATTGGTCGTGGTTGAAGAAGAGAAATTCTGAGGTACACTGCAAACTGGATTTAGCTGACAGGGCAAAAGCTAGGTAAATTGGTGCCTTGGGCAATCCCCCAAACTGGGGCATTATGCAAACTTCACAATGTGCAAAGTCATTGTGTGGGCACTGTAAAGCAAAGGAAGATGCACCTTCAGTAAATATAGATAACTACTGACATGGTACGGCGGTAGTGTTGCTACCTCACAGCAAGAGATTCTCCCATTCGATTCTCGGTTGGGCTTGGGAGTGCCTTCTGTGTGGAGTCTGCATGTCCTCCCTGCGGTTGGGTAGCATTCAAAAGACGTGTGTGTAAATGGGTGTGCCTTTGAAGGTTGAGCTGGCACCTTGGAGTTTCGTAAAAATCTACTGCCAATAATTAGCAGACTGGAGTTCTGCTGTGGTGACCCCTTACCTGGAAAAGCCAAAAGACAAACAACAACTGACTCAGTTAAAATCAAAAGCAGTTTCCCTGCAACTAGACAATATACATTGTGGTTTTCTCCAAGAATCAAGGAAATCTGACTAACTCCTGTCAATCATGCTAATATATGGATCTATCCTTGACTGTGGTGTAGTGATATTGATAAAGTGCGAGTTTACAACAGACCTAGACAATTTTAAATCCATCAGCCTGACCATCATGAAAGAGATTGTCCAATATGACACACTGGACTTCTCATAGATATGGAACAATGAGTCGGTGAAGGTATACTTTTGTCTTGATTTTCGTAGCATTCGGTGAAGAGGTAGGAAAAGAATTCAGTGATATCATGGCAAGGCATGCTGCTTACCTTGACATTAAGACATTTACTACTACTCAATGCTAGAAGTCTAAACCTCAAAATACACTCTAGGCACTCCTAAAAATGGAGAATGTCAATTCATCCAAAGCAAATTTTGAGAGAAAAAAAGACTCAAAACAATCATAAGGCCTTCTTTAAACCTGGGAGGAAACTCCAGATATGCTCAGAACTAGTTCAAAATGATGTGAAGATTACTGATCCTACAGACATTCTGCTTTATCATGACAATCGGATTTTTCTATATCAAAAGGGAGGTCATAGTCTCCCTATACTCATCACCATCTCCCAATGTGATTGAGACAAATGCCCCATGAATGCCCATGATGTGACTGACTGACAGCAGCTGGAGAGGGAGGCCACAAAGCCCAAAACACCAAAAGGAAAAAGAAACATTGTCCTATCCTGGTCCACTGAAAGAACTCCAGCTCCATTTCAGTCGCCAGCGCTACGCTGTCTCCACCGCCTTTGCCTAACATACAAGGCCATGTCAAACAGATTTGATGATATATATCAACCTCAAAAAATCTCTATCCATCCAGAGCCACAAGGCGGGAGACTAAACCTCCCGCTGGCCTTGTTCAAGAGAAATCTTGACAGATGGACCCCCAGGGGATATATACTCAGGATCACTGTTCTCCTGTGAGCACAGCAACAGCAAAAAAATGGGCATAGTTCCCCATTACATTAAGGGGTGGCATAAGTCACAAAACTATGGGCTAGAGTATGAATCTGTGCAGTAACTGAGACCTAGTTCAAGGCTCCAGAGAACACCCCTGTAATACCGAGCTACAACTCATACCATACATTTCAGCTACCAAACCAGGCCAAAACACTAAATGTGGAGGAGTGTCCATATTAACCAAGAATATCCACACCACCAGGCTAGTTGCCCAACATAATGCATCTAAAATTCTCCAGGTGCAACTAACATTAGGTAAGACTGCAATCCAAATTGTAGCTTGCTACAGATCCCCCACTATATCCCAAGATTCTCACTACACCTCTCTAAATATTATGGAAAATATTAAGATACAACCAAATGCCCTAATACTGAGTGATTTCAATTACTCTGCCATTAACTGGGAAAACTACTTGTGTACCAACACCTTTCCCCAACGGTTCTTGGAATTCATAAATTCCAATGCCCTGGATCAACTAATCTTTAGTCCCACCAGGGGCACCAATATCCTAGACCTGGTCATTACCAATATGGGAAATCTATGCTCCACACCTTGTTAGGTCTGACCATAAGCTAATCACTCTTGACATCCACGTCCCACCCCAACCTTCTCCAGGGCCAACTTCATGTTACTCAAGTCAGAAGTGACAAACTTCATGACACCCATGCAGATGGGAACTGAAAGTTTGACTGAATCCTACACTAAGGCACTGTATGAGCACATCCACTTGGGCATGAATAGTGCCATCCTAAATAGAACCAAGATGCTCTCCTCCAAAAACAGGAAGCCAATCTGGTGGTTCCCTGCCATAAACCAACTTTACAACAAAAGGAAGAAACTGTTGCAGAAAAGAGGAAAATCCTAGGATGCAAAACTCCCTTACCAGCCTCAGTAAGAAGCTGAGATCCCTCATAAAATCCTCCAAAGCTAGTTATGAAAATAAAATTGACAGATTCCAAAGACAACCACAAGGCATTTTATAGCTGTCAAGAATCTAAATAGCAATGCTCGGAGCTGCAACAGAAAGGCATTAAATATACTGATCCCAAGGATGTTGCCAATATCCTGGCAGATTAATTCAGTGCCAACTTCACCCCCTAAAGGACCCATCTCAGTCCTGAAAGATTGCCAAATTCCGGTAATAGCCAAACAAGTAAAAACCACGCTTTCCAAAGCTAAGAATACAGCATCTATGGGACCAGACAACATCCTGGGCTGTAGTAACATGAGCTGCAAAATGAACAGTCACCAAGTGTCATGTTTAATCATAGCCTCACCTCAGCCTTTGTGCCCACCGAGTGGCGCACAGCTACAGTTATTCCACAAGGGGGGGATCCACGGAACTACTGCCCCATCAGTCTGACGAGCCTGATCTGCAAGGCCATGGAACTTGTAAACAAAGACATTGGCAACCTTCAAACACTTGACACCACACAGTTTGGGTTCGTGAAGGTCTAATCTTGTCTGAACCTGATTTATCAGTCTCCAGAGCTGTGGATGAGGGTAAGGTGGTCCAGTCTCCAGAGCTGTGGATGAGGGTAAGGTGGTCCACACAGCCTATCTGGACCTTGCCAAGGCCTTTGACACCATCCCCCACTCTGGAATCATAAACTTACTAAGCTGGGCATTAATCCCGATGTCACTTGATGGGTTGCCAACTGGCTTACTGATAGAACCCACACTGTAAAAATAGCCGACTCCAAATCTAGTGCCAGACAAGTGGAGTATCTCTGGGTTTGGTCCTGGGACTGTTCTTGTTTGGTATCTGCTTATCTTAAGCACAGGCCAACACTAAGGGACTCTGGCTAACAAAGTTCATAGATGACTGCAAACTGGGAGCCATTATTGAATCTCCAAATGATGTGGATATTCTGCAAAAGGGCCTTACAGAAACGGATGCTTGGTGCCAGAGCCGTGGGCTCAAGCTCACTGCCAAGAAATGTATAGATGTTATGTGATCCTATCTCGCCTACATTCTGACTGATGGGTTCGGAGCCGATCCCTCGGCTCCGACTCGGCACGCTTATGCCAAAGAACGGAGTCTCTTATTGGCTGAGCTTACTATATCCCAGGATGCACCACTACCAGTCCCCCAGATCTCGTTTGCCGCTAACAAGTGAAGACGTGGTCTCGAGCTGGCTGAGCTAAGTAGTGATTATTTTCACTAGTTTTTCTGTCAGGAATTTCTTTATTCTTCAACAAAAAGCTGTTTTAACAGCTATTCTTGTGTTTAGAGTGCGTTTGGTGAAATTTACTTGGTAAATTCTTGTGTTGTGAGTGTTGACTAGGAGTACCTCTTGTGTGGAAAGGCCTTTCCCGGTCTTTTTGATTGTAGGTGACTTCTGTTCTGTTTAGGGATCTCGGATCCCTTATATTACTGATATTACTGATATTTCTCTTTCTTTTAAAAGAAGGACAAAGCAGAGAAAATTTTCTTTCTATTTACAGTGTTTATACTGTGTTTTGGCTAATTCAGAATGTCTCAGGTTCCTAGGCCTTCAGGCTTTAAAAAGTGCACCAAGTGCAACTTTAAAATGTCTATCACAGATGACCACTCTCTCTGTGTTTATTGTTTGGGTGCAAAACATTTGCAGGAGTCCTGCAGCGTGTGTCACGCTTTTTCCTCAAGGGTCCTCCAAGAGAGGAAAAATAAGCTCATACTGAAAGGCATTATAAAACCCACCTTTGAAGAAGCTTTAGCATCCTCTCCTTCTCCTGCTAAAAAGAAAAGGGCGTTGGCTCCGACCAGTCCGTCGGATCCGACCGCCAAAAGACATAGGCAGGCCTCTCCTTCGGCTCCAAGGACTACGGAGCCGACGTCGGATCGGTCTGCCTCGATGCCACCAGTCTCGACTCCTCTGGCTTGGAGCCGATGGCTGGGGCATCGGGAGGCAGTCATCTTCATCGGCTCCACTGGTTTGGAGCCGATGAAGGTTGTCCGCTCAGACACTTCCTCCTCGGCGCCAAGCCCTCCTCGGCACCGATGGAAACTAGTTTGGTATTCCTTCGGCCCGATAGTCATCGAGCCTCGAGCCGGTCCCCTAGCCCCTTGGGGCTGTTGGAGAGGCCATCTCGAACCCGTTCAGTATCCTCTAGGTCATCGAGGATGTCAGATTCGGACATAGGGTGCTCCAAAGACTGTTCCAGTCCCCAGTCTTTCAAAAATTTGTTTCGGCTCCGACCCAGTTGGCTTCGGAGCCGACAGCCCATGCCCATGTCATTGCCATTCCTCCTCCGACCGCTTTGGCTCCGTCGGAGCAGGTGCTGTCGGAGCCGGTAGAGGTCTTAGGGTCGGCTCCGACCCTTACTCCAACCCCGGCCTTCGGGTCCGAGTTTGATACACGGACTTCTTCAGCTGGACCTGGGGGTGATGTTTCGGGACCTATGTTGTCTGTTCCGAGCCTCCCTCTCGGTGCTTTGGCTGCGGGACTTCCATCTGCTGTCATGGCTCTGGGGACCGGACACTCCCAGGATTCTGGGGGTCCGGCTTTCAGAGCTATGAGGAGTGCCTTGGCCAAGTCTTCTTCGGCCATCTCTCCGGCTGTACCGGCACCTTCCCTGGGCGTGGAGACTGGGTCTTTGGCAGTTCCCCTGTCCTTAGGCAGCGGAGCCCCTGGGCCTGAGGTTACCCCCATTGGGGGTTCTCCTCCTCCTGAGGGTTCTTCGGAGTTGTCTTCAGAGGAGCCCCCAAGGAAGAGATCGTGCAAGAGGAAGCACGTGGACTCCCGAGTCTATTACATCGGACACTGATCTTGATGATGCGGAGGGGTCCCGAAGTCGTCCTCGGATGATGTCTCATTTGCAGACATCTTAGAGATCCTCAAACAACGAGGCGGCTGGATATCCAAACCCCTCTGCTGATGAGTCAGTGCTTCCCAAGGCCTTTGGGGCTCAGCCCTCCGCCTCCTGGGTGTCTCCGCCCTTCGAGCTCCTGGATTTAGTTTGTCGGAGGGCGTGGGAACATCCAGATACCGTGGAACCAGTCCCTTCGTCCTAACAAATTTTTGTCTGCCCCACCCGAGAAGGAGTTCCTGACTAAAGGCGTGGCTGTAGATGCCATGGTGGTGGCATCTGCTACACAACAGGCCGTGGCAGAGGCTTCAACGTCGTCCATCCTCCTAATAAGGAGTCTAGGAGCATGGACCAGCACGGGAAGCGTACCCTGACTTCAGCGGCCTTTACTTTAAGGTCCCTGAATTATTTGGCACATTTTACTAGGCTTCAGAGGGATCTGGTCAAGGAGCTGTCAGATTCCCTCTCAGGTAACCTACCTGAGCAGCTAGCCCAGTCGGTTAGCTCTCAGTTGGCTATCCTTGCTTCAATTTCTAACTCGTCCATGAGGCTCATTTCATATGCGGCCGAAGGGGCGGGTAGAGCGGCAGGCACAGGCGTGGCTCTACGGAGACAAGCCTGGCTCCGTTTGTGTCATTTTGCGGAGGCCTTCAAGTCTTCCTTTGCCGATGCTCCCTTTGATGGGTCCTCTTTGTTTGGACCTAAGGTTAAAGACACTCTTACCCGCTGTGAGCAAGAAGGATAAACTTTATCTGCCGTAGGTGCACGTTATTCCACTCCCTTTCGGCCTTATCCCAAGGCTAAAGGAGGAGGGAAGATGTGGTTCTGCAAATCACGTAAGTTTTTCCATCACCAGCAGGAAGATTCCCCTTCCAGAGGCAGAGGACGGGGAAATTTTTCTGGGAGACGCCGTCCCAGAGGCGGCAGAGGGCCCCGCAATTCTGGAGACCGCGAGTCCTTTCGTGGCTCTTCAGCCTCCCACACTTCATGAGGGATTGCCCGGCTGTGCCGCTCTGGAGCCAGTCGGGTGCCGTTTTGCCAAGCACCTAAAAGCCTGGGAGTTAATCACTCAGGACAGATGGGTGCTTCGGATTATTGCCGGAGGTTACACCATTCCCTTCACACACTCACCCCCACCGTCCAAAAAAATCCCGGACCCACCACCCAGTCAAAGGGAAATTGCAGCCGCAGAAGCGTTAAAGCTGCTAGAAAAAGAGTCATCCAACCGGTCCCCACAGACCAGATCGGATCCGGAAATTACTCAAGGTTCTTTTTAGTGCCAAAAAAGACAGGGGACCTGAGACCAATATTGGATCTCAGCAGACTAAACCAATCCGTCACGAAATCCAAATTCCGAATGGTCGCGTTACAATCCATTCTGCCATTATTGGAGAAGGATGTTTGGATGTGCTCCATAGATCTCAAGGACGCCTATTATCACATACCGATACATCGGGCGTCCAGGAAGTATCTGCACTTCAGCCTGGGAGACAGTCATTTCCAATTTTGTGCTCTGCCCTTTGGTCTCACCACAGCCCCCAGGGTGTTCACCAAATGTTTGGCAGTAGTAACTGCTCACCTGAGGAGTCTTGGATTCAAAGTGTTTCCCTATCTGGACGACTGGCTCCTGACTGCCACCACCAGTCATCTACTAATGGACAACCTCAAAGCCACCTTTTCCCTGGGTGCTACCCTGGGAATTACATTCAATTGGTCAAAGTCTGTCTTGCTGCCCTCTCAGCGCATAAGGTTCATAGGAGCAGAGATAAGACTCAAAATTGATGCGTGTTTTTCTTCCTACCGAAAGGATCCAAACTTTACAAGGCCAAGTTCAAGCCCTGCTTTCAAGATCCAAGGCCCCAGCCAGGATGCTCCTGCAACTTTTAGGTTCGATGTCTGCCACGGTTCTTCTAGTTCCTCTGGCAAGATTGCACATGAGGATTCTTCAGTGGCTATTATCGACTCAATGGTCCTTTCAGGATCTTCCCTCAATCACCCCATTATGATTACAGAAAGCGTGCAAATGGGACCTTCGCTGGTGGCTTCAGACATCCAATCTAAATCAGGGAAGTCCTTTGTTATTCCCCTCAGTGGTCACCCTGACGACAGATGCCTCCCAGACAGGGTGGGGGGGGGCATTGTTTGGGCAGGTTAGTTCAGGGTTCCTGGCTTCCAGACGAAACTTTTCTCCACATCAATGTATTGGAGATGAGGGCTGTACTTCTGTCCCTACAGGCCTTACACAAGTTTCTCCCTCAGGGCATCATCGCCATCCACACAGACAACATGTCGGTGGTCTGGTATCTAAACAAACAGGGAGGGACCAGATCTTACCCCCTTTGCAGAGAGGCCATGAGGGTGTGGGAATGGGCTGTAGCTACCAGCCGTTTCTTGGTAGCGACCCACATTCCGGGGAAATCAAATATATTGGCAGACAGATTAAGCAGGACAATTCTCCTCACGAGTGGTCCCTGAGCGAAACAGTAGCAGCTCAGGTTTTCTGAAGATGGGGGACGCCGTGCTGCGACCTGTTTGCGACACCACAGAATACAAAGTGCAAAAGGTTCTTCACCTTGACTCCACATCAGGGGGAAGCAGCTATGGATGCTCTAGCACAACCTTGGCCAATAGGGCTACTTTATGCCTTTCCTCCGATTCCACTTCTCCCCAAAGTCATACAGAAAGCTTCTCAATTGGGGTCCACAATGATACTAATTGCTCCGCACTGGCCTCGTCAGGTATGGTTTCCCTACCTGAAGAAACATGCGGTGGACAATCCTTGGGTTTTAGATCTAACTTCGGATCTGCTAATTCATCAGTCGGGATGACAACACCAGTCCCTTCACACTTTGAAGTTGACAGCTTGGCTCCTCCACTTCCGACTTTAGTCAGAAATCACACCTTAGACCTGGAAGTTATTCACATTTTATCTTGACCCACAAACCCACCACTAAGAAATTGTACCTCAGTAAGTGGAAGAGGTTTGCTATCTGGAAGCTCAACTCAGGGCTTAGACCCTATCACTGCCCGATCCCAGAGGTTTTGAAATTTTTAACATCCTTGTTTAATCAAGGATCTTCAGTCTCTACTATTAAAGTCCAACTGGCAGCTATCTCTAAATTTCACGAATCCATGGATCCACCGTTGATGAGCAGCAGATTATGCAAAACTTTCATTAAAGGTGCGGGGCTGTTAAGACCCCAGTTTTCATCCTGCACCTCCGTGGGATCTTGATTTGGTGCTTCGTGCATTAACATCTTCCCCTTCGAACCGGCTGCTACATATGAGTTAAAATATCTGTCTTGGAAAACTGCCTTCTTAGTTGCAATTACCTCTGCAAGAAGAGTTTCAGAGCTTCAAGCCCTATCTATCAAACCACCGTACTTGATTTTTCACAAGGATAGAGTATCACTTAGGCCTAACCCATCTTTTTGTCCCAAAGGTCTGTTCTAATCTCTGTCTCCAACAATCTCTAGAGCTACCAGTTTTCTTCCCAAAATTCTCCAATGAAGCAGAATACACTCTCCATAAATTGGATGTTCACAGGCAATTGCGCTTCTATCTAGACAGGACTCAGCAAATTAAGTAAATCAGACCAGTTGTTTGTGTCCTTCTCAGACAATAAATTGGGTAAAACCATCACAAAAGCTACTATCTCCAAATGGATTAGAGATTGTATAACTCAGGCTTATTCCTCTTCAAATAAGCAACTTACAACATCTATCAAAGCTCACTCTACCAGAGCTATGGCTACTTCTATAGCTTTTCATTCCAAGCTCGCTATTTCTGAGATTTGTGCTGCGGCTACTTGGTCCAATCCGCACACTTTCATTTCCACTATAAATTGGATGTGGCATCTAAAGGGCGAGCATCATTTGGTTCCACGGTACTCAGGAGTGTTTTCCAGTGAGCCACCCAGGATTCAGGTGCTAGGGACGCTGTCCCATCAGTCAGAATGTAGGCGAGATAGGATCACATAACATCTTTTAGTTATGTACTCACCATAACTTCAGATGTTTGGGATCCATCTCTCCCATTCTAATACCCACCCTCCTTCCCGGCCTTGGAGATCAGAAGAGATTGAACGGTTTTGAGTTCTACTGTTTTATCTTGTTTCTTCTGGCGATGTTATATAAGCAGTGCTTGCATGTGTGCATGTATGCGGACAAACTAGATCTGGGGGACTGGTAGTGGTGCATCCTGGGATATAGTAAGCTCAGCCAATAAGAGACTTCGTTCTTTGGCATAAGCGTGCCGAGTCGGAGCCGAGGGATTGGCTCCGAACCCATCAGTCAGAATGTAGGCGAGATGGATCCCAAACATCTGAAGTTATGGTGAGTACATAACTAAAAGTTATTCTCTTTGGGGAAAAAATATGTACCCATGAATTGCCACATGGTGTCAGTACACCAACACCAAAAGTTTGATAAGAGGCTTTGGGACACAGGTGGAAAGTGGTCTCACCTTTGATAACCACATCGTCATAACAGTCAGGAAATCCTTCTGTGTGGCGCACCTCATTACTAAGGGCTTTTCATCCAGAAAAAAGGTCATTGTCCCACTGTACTCATCCGTCATTAGACCCATTATAGACTAAAATGCCCCATTTGGTATGTACCTCTCAAGACATCTGCAACAACTGGAAAGGCCGCAGAAATACCTCACTAAACAGAATATTAGGCCTAAAGCAAGATGCCCTGTGCTGACCATCTGAAAAAAAAAAAAAAACTCCAGCAATACTCGCATATCGTCTACTCGTATGTTAAGCAGAGATCACCTCTAAGGCCATGTCAAACCTAGAGCTGTTGGACATGCTACACTTAAAATAAATCCCAATCCCTTAGAGCCACATGCTCCAGGGATATAAGTCTTATCACAATGAACAAAACATGCTGGAGGGATAGGTTCCTGACCCAGAGACTCCCCAGACTCTGGAATAGACTGCCCATACATGTCAAGCAGAGCACCTCTTTGGCTGTCTTTAAAAGGAACCTTGGCGACTGGATGGGAGGTAGGAAATTCACCCTGGGGATCACGTCAGTCACTCTGCCAGACAGGGGTCTAGGGAAGTAAATATTGTAGGAAGAAATAACCAGGGAATTATTATGGCTAGGCTTGTATAGGCCCTAGGGCCGATAACTTAGTACCAACCTATGAACATTGTTCAGGTAGGGTAATTTTAAAATAAAATTAAATGTTAAATACCAATCCATACATCAAAGGGTAAAACATCAGTCAAGTAACAAGACATAAGTCAGGATGGGGGGTTAGTTGTTCATTCTATATGGGTTATCATTGGTATCCCAGAGGTCTCTATCCTGAATCCATTTCTTTTTAAGAACTATTCTTTTCAGATAAGAAAATGGAAAATAGTTTGCTGATGACTGCAAACTGACTAATATAATTGTCTTAAATAACTTTGGTATCTTTTATTGAAGTAATCTACAAAAAATATATTTAGTAGCAATAATTTCATCTTTATTGTTACTAAATGTAACATCATGACACTTGTCAAAAAGACAAATTATTACATAAATGGTCAGTGGGTATAAAAAGGACATCATCAATAAAGATCAAGAAACGGATAGCAATTTAAACTTTTACCAGAATGTACTTATCAAAGTCAGAAAACTGGCTATAGCACATCTGATTTTAAAGATATATCTGGTTATGTCAGGGAGTACATTGTCTCACTTTATATCTCACTAGTCTGTTCTTAAATATAATGTTGCATTTTTGTAGCATTTGAATAACCTACTGGAAATTACTTAAACATATTCCAAATTAGAAAGAAAATAGATGTGAAAGTTGTTGTCTTTAGGCTTTTCCTGGTTAGGGGTCGCCACAGCGGAACTCCGGTCCACTAATGATTGGCAGTAGATTTTTACATACAGAGTTGCTGGCTGTGATGCACAACCTTCAATGAAGGTACGCCTATTCTAGGGTTGCCAGCTTTCTTTGTGGCTAAAACCGGACTAAGGTCACGCCCCTTGCATCACCCATAACCCCGCCCATTCCCACCCATGCCCCACCCATTTTGTGACCTCATCACGACATGGGAACGCCCTCTTTTTCTATTCTGGATGCCAGCTTTCAGCCGATTTCTCCCCAGTTGCCATAAACACAGTTAGAAACTCTCACTCTGCATACTGTCTTGTGCTTTATTCTACAGTTATTACAGATATTTGGATTTAATTTAAAATATTTATTTCAAATTTTATAGCACAAACTACTGATACACATATGCCAAACAAAGCAATACAGTCTCACAATAAAAACAGACTTAGCATTAAAACTACTCTGCCTTTAAATCTCACATTCATCTAAACAGCATTGCACATTGTTTTCCCAAGTTTGGGATGATAACATTTTAAAATGTTCTAAGAAATGACAGTATTAACAGCAATCATATCTTACATCAATAACAGACCTGAAAATGTATAGCATGGTCTGAAAATACATGTTTAGTATAAAACAATACATAATGACACAATTGGTCTTGCAGCTTTTGAAAAATGAAGTGTAATATTGTATATTGAATTTTACCTCACCCATTCTTCGAACATCTTTCAGTAGTATTTATCATTTGTACCATTTTGAATCAAATTCTGACAGGTTTTGTGCTTCATTTTTAATGGGAAGTGTGTGTGACACTGATTCATTGCCATTCTATGTTTTTTTATTGAGTAGCTTTGGATTGCTTACTCTAAAACGGACACCATTCCTGTCACACACACACACACTTAAGAAATGAACCAAATCCCAGATGTTTACTTCTTGCCAATCCCAAAGTATATACAATTATATAAATTAGCCACACAGGAACGATAACCTTAGCCACAATACTCAATAGGAACAAGGGAAGGTAACAACTTCCTGGAACACTACCAAGCTTTCTGCATACACACCATCATTCCACTGAAGCAAAAACTTGAATTGAGCAACTTCTGGGCATTACCCTCCCTATCATAGGCGACAACAACTAGAAGTCATCTCTGTTATATTATTACAGTCCCCATTGCTCTCCTTTGAAATACCACTGAGTCTTACCTTAACTTCGCATATGCTTTTTGTGAAGCCTTGGTGTGCCTATGGCTACAGGACTGAACCATCAGTCACAGAAAAGGGAGTGTACAAAGTACACAAAGCTCATACCAATATTTTAGAAGAACGAACAATGAAGGATTTTCATCACAAACTGTAAGTAAGCGCAACAAATGGAGAATGGAAGACAGGGACAAAGTGCCATTGGAAAAGGGAGGCGGAAAACTAAACTGGACAAAAGAATGCAGATCAAGTGCTTAAAAGGTTAATGAAGACTGAATTATCCTCATGAGATATACAGAATGTTTAAACAGCACATGCAAAGCTGAAAAGGCTACAGAGCTATGTCTGTTGATGCAAAAGGAGAAAAATCCAAGGAAAGACAAACTGTAGGCCAAGGAAAGACAAACAGAGCCTGTAGCCTACAGTACTACTCATACCTCTCAACTGTACAGATTCACAGAATGTCTAGATTTTTACCTCAATTTTTTTTTTTCATAAAACTGTGGTTTTCTGGCAAATTTGTGGCATATCATTAAAGATTTCAGTTAAAAAATAATGACATACATTTGAGTTTCAGGCTTTATACTCTTCAGAAAAATAATGCTAATTCAAAACCTGTTACTATATCAACTTTCTAAGTAAAGTTTGTAAAAGAAATACTTAAAAAAATGTCCTTATTTTGTGGCCTTTATCCCCCTTTTATGTATGGCTTTGTCCAGATTTCTTGTTCTAAGAGGTTGAGAGGTATGACTACAATCTAACATATGGATTGTGCAGACAATATTTAATAAGACTGTCCAAAAAAAAAAAAAAAAATCACCGATTCTTACTCCCGCTTCCTTGAGACATCTCAAGCAAAAGATCAGGCAAGCATTGCAAGTCTAAAACCTAAGGAAAAAAGCCAGCAGTGAAATGTGACCCATTACACAGAGCTAAGAGCAAGAACTTAGAGAAATACAAAAAATGTATTCCAAAAAACTTACATCCAGCACTTCTTGGTCACAATCATCTGAACTTCAAAGCCAGATGATGCCATTGAAATGGACCTCTATTGCAGCAGCACACCAGACAGAGTGGTGCTCAGCCATCATAATAGTATCCTTGGTGGAGTGACCTACTTGGGACATTCTTGACCAATGTAATGGAACACACATACAAGGAATTGATTACATTTTTTATCATATCCCTTGCATGAATCATTCAGAGCTTTTCTGTCTTAAGGAGAACAGATAATTCAGAAAGCAGAGAAGAAACTCGTAAAGTGAGACAGTGCTTATAAAAAAGCCACACATTATCACATGACTGCATTTAAAAAAGCCACAACACACATGACTGACTGCAGGTGTTGAAATCTGCTTCCAAACTACAAACTTTGCAGCATGCATCAAAACAGCATCTTTCTTTGTACAGTGTCAGAACAATACAATGACAAATGGACATAGTCTTAACATTAATTATAATAATCAAGTTTGTTCATCAAATGCATACCATGAAAAGCTTATGAGACAGGATGCCCTTGCTTACTTCTAAGCAAAGTAAACAAGGAAAAAAAGCCTGCATCTCATCCTCATGGTAAGGGAATGAGCACTGCATTTAGACAATCTGTCAAAGTCTAGATGATAGACAAGGCAGTTACTGTCACTGAGGTCACATCTGGAAAGCTTTATTCTGACCACAGAATCACTATGCAGTTCAGGCATCCAGTTGTTTTTGCTTTTAGGTAGTCAAGTACAGTCTCAAGTTAAGTCTTTTCAGGAGCCTTACCCTGGCTACACCTGCCCCCCCTCCTTTAATATACATACATATGGAACAGGTACACAACTCTGTTGCTCAGGGTTAACAATATGCTTCACAAATCATGGAACTCACTAGCGCTATAACCAACGCACGAGATAAAACACCTTGTTTACTGCCACTACGATCAAAGTTGAACTCTTGTTGCTCGCTTGCATAGTTGCATTCTGAAAATGCTGCCTTTAAATGCTGGCTTCTGCTTCCTTTCGCACTACGGAAGTGAGCTCCTTGAGCTCAATTCCGACAGGCTGGTAGCCCTGAGGGACCTGATGTCATTGCGCACGTGATGACATCAGCGTCAGTGCCGCAAAATAAAAAAAAAAAAAAGTCCGGTTTTGAATGAAATTTCTAACCAGACAACTTTTCAAAAAAACGGACAGTCCGGTCAAAAACCGGACATCTGGCAACCCTAGCCCATTCACGCATGTGTCTACACAGAAGACGCTCTAGCTGCGAATCAAACAGGACAACGTCTTACTGTGAGGCGACAATGCTACCGCAGAACCACCACCGCATGTTTCATAAATGCTTTAGGAATTGGCAACATATTCTGTTTTTCAGACTTCTTGGTGGTGATCTCAGCCTAGTCTGTAACACAAGATCTTATCCAGTTCTGTCTGAAAGCCTTTGCCTGGAAAGCACAGCTAACAGAACCACATCAGGGAACTCATCTGAAGAATTAATATAAGTAATAGAAGATTTGTTACAGATGTGTTATGGGATAATTTACAAGAATGTTCAAGAAAGCTGCCATATAAAATTAGAAAAAGCCAGTGATCAGATTCTTTCAGTGGTTTTGATACGTATGACTGTTGGCATGTCTTTCAGATTACTTTTACGTATTGTGTTGACATAGTCAACCATGATAAAATGTCACCAAAAATAAATAAAAATTGGAAACCGCAACTATATAAAAGAAATCATAAATCCCCCAAATATTTGTATCTTTCTATGGTCAAGCCCTCAGCACCCCCTGTATTTATTATACCAACTAAGATCACACAGACTAAGAGGAATTGTTTAATGCATTCACTTTTGACTAGGCTTGGCAATCTTGAAAAGTACAAATAAAAAATACACAAGCATTCTAAAATTAAAACCGTTGTAAACCAAGTAGGCAGCCTGCAGTAGTACCCAGCAAAAACCTATCCAGACCGAGGGAATGCAGATTCTGTATGCAAAGCAAACCAGCAAAACAAGAAAGCCGGGTCCGATGAGGCAGTGAATGTAACTGCTGCAGGAGTTACATAATGATTACAAAATAAGTTATCAAATCACCATGGAAACTCTGTTAAGCGTATACCTTCCACAATTAGAACTGCATAAATGTATACGATGGTCACTGAACTGGCAAAGCAGAAAGTTTTGGTTAGCAGACAAAGAAACTAAAGCAAACAAAACACAGCAGGTAAGCATTATCTTGGAGTAAAAACCAAAATTACAGCAAAATAACCACACTAAGATGTATTGCCTTAGAAAAAAACTTGGATACAAATTGTATGTTGTGGTTTCATTTATTAAGTAAAATATTAGACTTCTATACTTACTTGCAGAAAATGCATATTGATGCAAAACTTTTTCCTCTACCAAGATTCTATATCATAGTAATATTTAAAAAATTCCCTGGTTGTGGACCTTTATCCGTCATTATTATTCAATTTGTTTTTGATGCTTGAGCAAAAAAAAAAAAAAGCTGAGAGGCATGCTGCTCATGCCTTAAGTTGCTTTTAAGACTGGGGGATATAATGGACATTTTGAAAAGATAAACTTCACATTGCCACACTTTTTTTTTTAAATAATTACAGAGCATAAGTGACAGTGAGGTAAGAGGCATTTAATTTACCAATGGTCCTTGTCTATAGTGTGTGTACAGTCTTAAATTCTAGGTAAAAGTATATTATTTGCAGTTATTTTCCTGTTACCTTAAGTAAAATAATAAAATATATAACACTATCTTCAAGAACTAGTTGCAAGGTAAACTCCTTTCTTACCTCTGTCTCCAAATCTTACATTTCTTCCCCAAGTATTTTAAACAATTCGTGATGAGAAAAAATATACAGAATTTATTTTTCAGCTGCCAACTGCAAACCTGTTTCATTACAGCTTGTGTTGTATTTGTTTAACTTTTCTCAATTTAGCAAGAGTAAATGTATGGATAGCTCAGAAAGATGTCTATGCATGCAACTCGCTGTAAGTAGACAGTAATTCAGCACAGTATTCACTCTTAAAAAAATAACTGAAGTGACAACACAACATAAAACAAACAAACAATAAATGTTCACCACCAGAAAATAATTCTGTAAAATTATGGTGGTGCTGAACATATTTAAAGGCTGCAATTAAAAAAAAAATCTTCTTCCCTTGCTAGCTCATCTCCTTAACACTGACTGCATTAATCCACCAATGGCAGGAGAAGTTGTAGTGACAAAAGGAAAGACCCATCAAAGAACCAGGAAGTTGGTCAGATTTGTTGCAATTTTCCCTCCACCTTCTGGACAGTGTTAATTGCATGTAATTAACACCTGCTGAAACAAATAGCATACAATTGCCTGATGAGCTGTGAATTGTTTTTGCAGTCTCAGTCAAGGCATTTTGTGCAGTACGTGACCTTTTATTTTCTCTTTATTTAACTGTAGTATCTCCTGGGTCCTAGTGCCTGACAAGTTGCCCTCTACCATGAAACTAAACTGAAATGCATAAGTCAGTACCCTTCCCGACATCCTTACACACACACACAGACCTACCTACTTCTTATACATACACATCTGACTGCCTATTTATTGCACCCACACACTCCTCTTAAAAACTTACACACACCTATCACTCACTTGTCCAGTTGTGGGCCACAGTCCAAACATAATCAGGAATTCTAATTACATGTGCATAGACCAGGAAAATGTAAAGGATACATCGCACAAATGCAGAAGGTCATCTGAGTGTCTGCGACCCGACGCAAAAGGCATTCTTAAAGAAAAACACCCTTAAAAAGTTTTTTTAAAGTAACAGGGCAGCAGAGGTGCTGGTATGCCATACACGCCGAAAAAAAAAGCCCTGCTTCTGACCCAGCTACATTAAGTAGAATAAATGCCTTTGTACAGTCATCTTTATCAGAAAATACAGCCTGTATGGAAATGTACTCTTGCTCAGAAGCTGTCCAGTTCTCTGCAATATTATTGTCAAACACAAGTGCACTGGGTTTTTGAAATCCATCTGCCATGCCCACAAAGTATGCACAAACACAATGAAAAACATGGCTGTTGTAATTATGTATGTACAAAATGTTCTGTGAGCTTGTAATAGGTTCATACTAGGCTATCTGCCCAAGGGCATTTATAAGCCTAGCCCATAATATTCAAATGCACTATAAATGGAAATACTGTAGTTTGCGAAATATGCTTTGTAATTGCTGTATTGTGTGAAATAACTTTTCTGTAATACTGCACAAACATGTGGACACTTCCTACACTTGTAACTCGTATATCTTTAATACAAAAAAATACTTGCTTAGTGAAAATGCAATAGTGTCATCTTATTTTATTTGTTTTATGTAATTCGGACCATATTTCAAACATTTTTGGTAGTAATTCAAAAATATCAGATATACCGGTTTATTTGGATATCATTTAGAACATTCTGTATGCTTTGTTTCTTATTTTGCAAATAAGAAATTATAATTTCTTAACATCTGAGATTTGTTTCTGACCTGTTTTGCAAACTATATGTGCAATGCGAGGTGATCCACTTCTGTAAATTCTTCCAATACCAACTGGGTGCCTTTCAGACTTAAAATGAAGAAACTGGAGCTCTTTCTGGCATAGTCATTTTAGCCATACTTCCTTTAACACTATGCCCTTTAGATATGCTGCTTCTGATGCCAGATGCCATGTCTCTCGTCCGTCCAGTTGAGGTATTTCATTTAGATGCTTTAATACATGGGAACACATCAGGACAGTATCATAAAATATAAACAAATTGATTAACAGACAGACCTTACAGACATACATGCTTACATCTCAACAGTTTACTACAAAATGGCAGTCAGGCTTGCACATGCTCAGTATTTATGCACTTGTGACAGCCCTTGGATAGCTTCTTCACACATATTGATCTACACATAAAATATTGTTTGAGGTAGGGTACATCTGTCAAGGGCAATACCATCATGAAAACATTTACATTTAATAAATTTATGTAGATGTTCAAGGTTATACCTGAAAATTGGGTAGGATTTAAATGAGGGGGAAGGGTTTCCTAGAATCTGTCTACCAAGACAAACTGCATTCATTACATTTTAATTTGTTGTGAGCAGTTATCTGAGAGATTGTAATGTGTGCTCCTATGTGAGATACTGCTTGTAATAAAAAAAAAGGGTGGGGTAGAATTTTCCATTCTGAGATGTTGGAAAAAAGGAGAGATCCTAGTGATAGATCTGCTTTGTGCTTCATGGAACAACTTAACTTTAGCTAAACCATAGAAGTGCTCATGATGCATGGGGGGCAATAATAATGTATATGTAGATGCATATAGATAAGGCTATATGTAAGGGTGTACAAGAATGATGTTTTGTTTGAGGTGTTTGCAGTGATGGTGATCCCATATTCGAGTTGGTTTAATATAATTCCTTCATCTTATAGCTGTTATTTCCAGTGGTGACAACAATGGAATGTTTTTCAAGCTGAGAATATTTTATTACCATTCCATCAGTTATGTCAAAATGTAGGCCATGTCACTATCTAGAGATTCACAGAGCCAGGTAATACTAAAGGGCAAAGTATACCAACTGATTTTTTTATGGTACAAACTTCTCAGCTCTCAAATGTTTTAAAGAACTGGTGTTGGAGGGAAAAGTTCTTCGGTGAGAATGTTTTGTGTATTTAATTTATTTTCATAAAATACACCAAGAATACAATTATCAACTTAGACACAAGGAAAATTATATATATATATATATATATATATATATATATATATATATACACACACTTTCTAAGTGTTCATATTCCTACTAAATTTAATTTTAGTGAGTTGTGAAAATTCAAGTAAAACCAAACTTGGCTAATTACTATAATTCAAGTTTTTAGAAAATGTGGTACATCATCTATGATAAGATTCAAAATGCTACAGATTTTTGTTCCAGTGAAAAATGTGATTTTTGGAAAGAAATTTACCAAACTCACTTGGTTGAATTTAAAGGTGACACATTTGCTTAATAGGAAAAAAAAGATGTCAGCAGAATATGTGGAGGAATCCAATTCTGAGTAAATTGTAAGTATACAGAGAAATTATTGAATAGTGAGAAAAGAAATTAGATGAGCCAAACAATCATACAAGTATAAGCTAGGTACACGTTTCAGATACATATGTTTTTGTAATGCATATGTCAAGACACATGCAACAACTGGAATGCCCACAGAGATACCTTACTAAAAGGATACAAGGCCCATACAACATTTCCTACATGGACTGACTCAAAAGCTCTTGTCGCTATACTTGGTATATTACAGACTGCTAAGAGGTGACCTGTGTCTGGCATACAAGGCATCCTCTGACCTATTACTGATGGATCCTACTGCACATCAATTAGTTAAATAGCATCAGAAATACTTACTCTAGGATCTAAACTTCTGAAACATGAATGTAATGTTTTGGAGAGATGTGTATATTTTGCATAGAGGATACCCTTGCTATGGAACAGACTCCCCATCCACATAAAACAAAGGTTATCCCTGTCCATTTTCAAGTGTAACTTAGATGTATGGATGGGAAACAACATTTACCCCAGGACTGCCTCCTGTACTATTAATGGACAGATTTGGCTCCTAAATGTTTTATCCCAAACATGGATCCCCTGTAATTATCCGTGGTATAGGTTCATAGATTAGTGCTAGGCTAACTGCCCTTGTGGTCCATTTGAAGCCTAGCCAATTACCCCATGTGAGAATCAAACCTTACACTTTGTGTTTGCAAGGTAAATACCTTGACCATTATGCCAACCTCCCACGATAATCTCATTTATTCTCATTCAGGGGTAATATATAGACCATGGGATAGGTAAGGCCAATCTGTAACCTAATAGGATAGGCTATTTCAAGCACAGAAAGGGACGATGGCTAGGCTAAAATTGTCTGCAAGGACAGCTAGCCTGGTACTTGCCTATGAACCTGTAATAAGAAACCCTTCTTTATGTATGTAAGTGAATGTAGGAAACATTGAAATGAGAATATATGGATTTACCGAGATATAAAACTTGTTTTAGACTGGTCTGAAGAGGCTGAGAGTTTTGACAGCTTTTTTTTCTACCCAAGGGGATGGAAACATTTCTACTCCTGACATAAATTTCTTTAACAATGACAGCTGCTAGCCCTCAGGTATTGAAGGAATGGATTGCACAAGTTGTGTGTAGAATTAAACAGTATTCCTCTCCAGGCCCATATGAGATTAATAGGTTTTTCCAGAACCGCAATACTGGAACCATTAACCTACTTTTTCCAGAATAGTTTGATATCCTGACATGTCCCTTCTTATTGAAATTGTGTTTAATATTATTGTAATACATAAAGATGAGAATTCAGACAGTTGGGATAATTTTAGACCAAGCAATTTTAATGAACATAATTGGGCAAATTTTGCATGTCTTGTACTAGAAATAGTGATGTCATCATGACTCCAAGGTTATAGTGATATATAACAAGATGGTTTTAGTTCTTGAAAAATCCATTACTAACTTAACAATTTCATGCAGAAATAATAAGGGCTTTAGATAAAAAGTTACCAGATGATGCAATTTATATTGACTTGGCTAAGGTGTTAGATTCTGTTCCTCAACTCTTTTTTGAAATCTGTCATAATGGAAATGCAACAAGTATTTATTTAGGTGGATTGCTAATTGATTGGAAGTCCTGGATTTGTATTCATGGAGTAAGATCCAAGGAAATAAAAATCAACAAGGGTGTCCCTCTGGGATCATACTGGGACCCTTCTTATTTCATGTATTTATGACAACTTTTCCCCTAGAGTCTAAATGGAGGTTAGTAAAATTTGCAGATGATACCAGAATTGCAGGAATAGTTACACTGAAGGGAGATCATCAGGAATTGCAAAGTTATTTAGATAAATTATGTGAGTGGTACTGGAGTTTCATTTAAGTTTGCTAAAACTGAAGTTTTATATTTTGGTAAAACAAATATTAGGTATACATATGCAGTGTATAGTAAGATTTGAGAAGTTTGTGAGCAATATGAGGACCTTGTAATTTCAATTGATAACAATTTGTATGTTTCTGGCCATATAAATAAGGTCTTATTATGCACACTATTTAAGATGCCCATTAGGGATGAGAAGGTATTGATAATATACATAGCCATAATAAGGCCTACAGTAGAGGATGGGTGTGGGTTTTTGTATATGCTCTAAATTGCAAATAAATTAGGAAAAGTAAAAATATTTTTCACAAAGAAAATCCATGGCATGAGGGCTACCTGTTTTCAAAAGAGAATGACAAAGTTGAAACTATGCTTTACATGATGTATAGAGGTGATTTGATATGGGTGTATGAGAGTTTAAGAAATGAGAAGCGGTGTAGTAATGGGACATTTACCAAAAAATAATACTAATTTGGTTAAGGTAGGGGTAGTAAATTTAAAACTAGGAATTCTTTTCATTTAAGAGTGAGGTGATAAAATAAAGTGCCCTTAAAAATTAGGCAGGAACAAAATCTTGAAAGATTTTTTAAAGAGTGTGGACCTCTGTGGTTCAGTGATATACTAGGGCTGATTGTCGTAAGGTCTGTAGTGATCTCATATGAGGTCCTTGGCCTTAGAAATGCATTGCAGCATTACATTACAACTCAGTCTGAAAGTTTTACTTTGGCTCTAACTTTATTGCTGAGGAGTGGGGGTTAGATATCCATATAACCATATGATTTACATCAAGAATGATTAGCATTTTTGGGAGATCAAAAGGGAGATGGCTTATCTTAGAATAATAAAAGGAGAGATAGGCCAGATCCTTGACCAATCTTTTGTCAAAATGGCAGAGGTGGACAGTGAGGAACTAATCTTAACTTGGAAGGACTTGTACTGACTAGAATATCATCAGTAAGAGTCCTTATGGTTGTCATTATTCTTTGTCCTGCCCAGAAACAATGCCTATGTCTAGAACAGTAGGGAATATTTGTAGTTGTATGAAAAAACTTGAGAGTATACTAGTTTTTCATAGGGGGTTCATATGAATAGAAGTAGACCTGAACACAGATTAATGTATGGGTTAGGGAATTTTAAGCAAAGGCTTTAATACTGCAACTTCATCTATTGTAAGCATAATGTTTAACTTTAGGTATAGACTGAAGATGTATTGAAAGAAGAGCAAGGAGTGTTATTTACAAAGGGATGTGAGCTTTCTTCCCCAGTAGGGGCATCATGTGGGGTTTTGTCTAAAAGTTCTTCTATTCCAATTTTCTTAAAATATTGGAAGTAGACGTTGAGGTGGATTCTGGTGGAGAACACAGTGCGACTATTGGAGGGAATTTGGAAAAGATTAGAAACTATAGCACATTTTATTTATTTTGTTGTTGGTTGGTTTGTTGATTGGAGGAGTGGACTTTCAGACACAGCCCAGGAATTACAAAACACATTTTGTGTGAAAACATAACACATTTTACATGAGTACAGAAGACAAAGTACAGTAGAAAGTAAAGTGGTACAAGTTCTAACTGTCCTTATAGTGAAAGGAACAATTATAATATCACAGCTGAGGGGACTACTGCTTGTTAAGATGGTGTCACAAAATTGAAGAGTGGGAGTTTTTTTTTAATTAACAATGCAGTTGACTTACTTCCAAGTCTGATTTGGATTTGTGATCTGAGTGGTTTGTTCTGATCTTTGGAAAAAAGGTACAAATTACCATGCTCCAAAATGGATTGTCTTGCAAAATACCAATCCTAAATGTGTCATTATCTTAGTTAACTTTTCCTCATTTACTACAAAAATAAATTTTGAAAACTAACCCATCTAATCAGCTTCACACCCAAAAATACTTATCTTAGGTGACTTCAGCAGCAATTTTCTAAATCCCACAAAATGACATTCTAGACTGTCTAGTATACCTTGACCTTGAGCAACTGATAAACCAGACCCAATCCTACCATTCATGACCATCTGTTTGATTTTCTTATCAGTAATAGCCCAGACTGCATCTGTTTCGTAATGATCCACTTTCCCCTATTACTGATTGCAGTTCTACCCACAACTCTCATGATTTCAGGTCTAGGTCTAAAACTTTAAGCAACTCATCCACCATCAAATCACCTGACTTGTCCTTCATATACTTGACCAAATATAGCTGTCAGTGTCCTTATCCTATTTCTAAACAACCTCCAGAACAAATTATTCACCACACTAAATGGAGGCTAGTAATAGTAGCCATTTGAGAAATGAGCTTAAAATTTTACTGAAACTCAGAGGATATGTTTGGACAGAATGGAAAAGTAAACTTTTTGACTGTCAACATCACAAACACATTTTCATTGAAATGTTTTCAATGGAGATTGCCGTACAGTGCAGAATGGGAAATTTACTGTTTTCCTCACTATAGTGCAATCTGGGAGTTGGTATATTTAATTAGTAGAGGGTGTGGGGATGCAGGGTGGCTTGCCCCCTGCAAAAATATTAAAAAAATAAAGTTTTTGTTATTCATTTTTTTTTTTTTAGTGTTCAAACTTCCAGAAATTTGATCATATGGTCTTGGCTCTATGCATTTTGAATTTCTGGATGGTCGATAATCTGATAGGGATCCCTATGTCCATATATACCTACAGTTTTGTAATTTTGATATGTTTTTCTGATTGTTATCCGTGGAACATTTTTCCCTATGCTACCACTGAAAAGAAGGCTTCTTAAGGTTCATTTGGCCTTTCCTGGTTAAAAAATAGGTAGGTAGATGGCTATAGATATAATAGTTCAATTGTAGATCTACTTATGAAGATAGGGATGGGGTATGCTATAACTGTAGGAACTTTGTATGGATATTTTCCTGGTAGATTATCTGGTGCTAGAGAAGTAGGTTTTATTTTTGGTAGTAGTTTTTTAAACTTCTTGAATATAAATCTTTTGTAATTTAAACTTCTGTTAGATTTACTGTGGAATTCATGAACAATTGTGTAGGCTTCAACCAAAGCCTACATGATGTTTACATGTTAGTATGATGAGCAGCAGTGCTAATCGCACATCCATGCTGCTTATCACGCTAACACACATTCAAGCAAGTTTTTGTGGCCAGTAGCAGTATTAGCAGCCAGGAAACTGTTGAGCAGCACAAGCACACACACTAAACAGGCTTGCTTATGGGCAAACCTGTTAAGTGTGCCTGTGTGGACAGCATGAAGAGCTACATAAGGCAAATAATGTATGCTGTTCATAGGCAGGGAAAGTGTACTGAGTGTAATATGCATGTAAATGAAACCTATGAATACCTTTAGAAGTAAGAGGGGATGTGAAACAGCAAGGGCATCTATAATACATTGGTCACCAGACAGGAAAAGTGTACTGATGTCATTGTGCACAGAAATCAGAGCTATATACAGAAATATAGAAGAGGGGAGGGTAAATATTTGTTTTTCAGAATAATTAATGGCAGTTGCACTTCCTGAGCAAATGGTTAAAAAAAAAAAAGCAGACTTGATATTATAGGATGTGGCAGTTACACAAATTCACATTGTAACAGAGGGGGAATTACATGACACATGAATGTCATTGACATGCTGAGTTAAGATAACAGTTTGTAAGGACAGTCCATATATTATGGGATATTTGCACAGCATGCATTTCTTCAGTGTAACATGTTTGAAAATAGGACTGGCTCAGAAGTCATAATCACCTCTTGCAAGGATTGAACCCATCCCATTAATGTCAATACTGACCTGTGTATTAATTTTGTACTCCACAGAAATATAGGCTTAACACATGTATGAGAAGAATCACCTGTGAAGAGAATTTTGCACCTCAATATTCTTATGGTTATGCATCCCATATGCAGGGTGAGCATGGTGTTACAAAATATAGGAGCAGAGTGTGACATATGTAATACCCTTGCACAAAGCACAGTTATTGTGCCATCAGATAAGAAGAGTTGCAACCCCACACCATAATGCAATGTAATGTCAGCAGCTGTCACAGGAGGTAGCAGTTGGTATTGTAACAAGCAAATTAAATTAATATGTGAATTATGAAAGGCCCTGAGAATGAATGTCATAGCATGTCACACTGATGGCAATTGAGTATGCTTATGTACACACAACTGTGGTCAGTCTTATATCAATGCTCTGTGGTCAAGGAAGGTTTCTGTTTGTCTATACACTTACTACCTAAGAACTAGAGCACACTTGTGTACACCACAAGACTTAATGCCTGTACCAAAGTATCACTCTCACCATGACAATGGCAGAACAAATGTCTACTGCCATAAAATCCAAAGCTATGTTCACACAACATAGCAATGGATAAAACTGATGAGGTGTAATAGTTGTGTGATGTCAATGCATTCACACAAAATGAAACCCTGTGCTGCCATTGAATATCAAGCTGTATAACTCCTCAAAATAACAATATGGCAATTAATCATATTCACCACAGTGGAATTATCACAGCTGTTGAACCACACCTATGTGAAACCAGTCAGTCAGACATGCTGTATTTGCACATACTATGTATCTTCTAAAACTGATGGGGGAAGCCTCCACTACTCTTTACATACAAAGTATAATTGGGGCATTGTCTTTCAAGCAGAATAGTTAAGGACACAAATGCTTGCAGTCACTTAATGCCAGTTTAGAACACTTGCCTAAGGATTGAGAAAATTAGCACCATGGGATCAATGAATGTGCCATGGCACGTCAATTGCCAATTATCATATGTGGTTATGTGAAGGCATTACATCAGGTGTATAAATTAAGGAAATTGTGTTCCTGTAATTATTCAGAAATAATTGTGCTGAATGTCAGACAATGTTGCCTGATGTTGGATATACCCAAACACCCCTGTAGCCCCCTGCTTTTGTCACTGTGATGGTAGAACAACAATTATGTCTAATTTGGATGTAATCCTATATTGGAAAACATGCTTTACTTAGGCAACAAAATACATTACATAATTTCATGTCCTCAGGCCAGTAGGAGATACTTTACTACAACTGCGATGGAACAACAACCTATTTAAATGATAGCATCAGTCTTCAATACAGTGTTTCCAAAGGAAATGTACAATAAACACTTGTAACTAGAAACAATATCTCCATGTGAATATATCATGTGGGTGACAACACTGTAAGCAGTGACATTGGGATTTGAGCTATATGGCTAACATCACATGTTTATGAAGGTTTGCTGAAACAAGTGCAAATACAAATTTATTCGATGACTGTAACTGCACATTTCAATGAATGACAGCGTTATCTATTACCTTTGTGTTTTTGCTAAAAGTGGATGCCCACGGACACTGTATAGATGCACCTCATCTATGGCTTTGCAGCATGTTCTGCACAATAAGAGGAAGAAATACAGATGACAGTCATTTGAAATCTCTCCTTATCATCTGACAGAAGTTGCACATCAGTGTGTTACATGCAGGCACCACAGGAGAATGCTAATTGTATGTAAGGCAGACAGGATCTTTGAAAGGATGACAGCTGTGTCATGCAAAGGAGTCTTGTGCAAAAATGACTTCTTCAGCTATGTGGACTTGTAAATATGAATAGTAAGATGTGTAAAACACTACTACATCCATTTACATTCATTCTCATGCACAATCAGGAGCGTCTCACTGCTGCATTTGAACTCCTTACCTTACTGTCACAATCTACATACAAGTGTATTATATGCACATCATAAATTCCACTGATAAAAACAAACTGAGAACCACAAAAAAAATCCAACGAGCCACTTCCAGATAGAGAATCTTTAATGGTTAAGTGCTTTCATTCACAAAAACTTCATCAGAACCATGTTTTAATTATGAAAACACACCCATTTATACCCCTTGATAAAAGTCACATATAACAAAATCACTAATACATTTAAAAACTGGGTTTCTAAAACTATTAACACATTACATACCATAATACTTCAATTTCAAAATGGAATTAATGAAACAAACATAATTTAGACCAGGATGGTTACAGGCATTTAAAATCAACTGTCATTTTAGTTCAGACATTTCTAAATGTTCCTCAATAAACCATCCCTGTCTATCTGTTTTAATTTGTTCTAAAATCATAAAGTTAAAATTATGCCGTGTATATCTTTCAATATGTCTATACAATGCATTTGTACTTTTACGATTTTTATATCTAAAATGTCTCTTACTTTTACCCACATAAAATGCTGTACACTGGGCTAAATACATTATACCAACAGTGTTGCAAGTAAATCTACCCTTAATATGATAAATGTGGCCGTTAATGGTGAATTAATCACTAGAGTTAATATACTGAAAAATGGAGCAATATCCACATTTTCTGGTACCAACTATACCAGTGCACACTTCAACATGTCTGTTTTCTAAAATATTCTTAATGGAATTACCTTTTTTTGTATACTATCACTGGTTTAACACTTAATTTCTTTATGAAATCTGTGTCTGTAAAGACTAATTCCCAGTTTTTGCGCAACACTTCATATATATATATATATATATATATATATATATATATTTATATATATATATAACTATCCACTGTAAATGGTGTAATAAAACTATATGTATAATTCTGTGCAACATTGTTACCTATCTGTGCTACATTGGTATTAATATTTTCTATAGGTGGTCCCAATATGGGACTATATACCCCATTTCTTCTTTTATTTACCACTTCATTTAAAATATCTTCCAAAAAGGTTTTGAGAATAACCTTTATTTAAGGACATATCCATGACATTCTTGCATTCTGTATAAAACCCATCCAAATTGGACATCATTCTAGCCACACAAACTAGTTGACCCTTAACCACTGCTTTTTTCTGGTGACTTGGGTGCCAACTAGAGAAATGTAAATAAGTATTGGAAAAGGTTGGCTTACGAAAAATTGTAGAATAAAAACATTTGTTTAAAACATCTTTCCCAATCTCAACGTCCAAAAAGGAAATGCTGTCTGTATCATAATGGGATGAAAATTTTAAGATTGTATGGTTAATATACCCTAAAAATTCATTCAATTTTTCAATGGTATCTATCCAAAAAATAAAAACATCATCCAGAAATCTAATATATAAAGACCAACAGTTTACATACTGACTAGTAAAAATATAATAATTTTCCCATTTTATCATAACACAATTGGCAAAGTTAGGGGCACATGTTGAACCCATTGCTACCTCAGTCTGCCTATATGTTTGTCCCTCAAAATAAATACATTTTTTTTAATATTGTTTCCATTAATGTAACACAAGCATTTACAGTAGTACTGCTCTTGTACTGAACAATTGTTGCTCAAACCATTGTACACCTATATCTTGTGGAATAACCGAGAACAAGATGTGCACATCCATAGTAACAAATATTCCTGTCTCAATATATGGCAAGTTATTAATCATTTCTAAAAAATGCCATGAATCTTTGCAAACGTGAATATTTGGAAAAAACACTTTTAACATGTTCATTAATCCACTGAGCTATAAAATAAGTTTTACACCTTGAGCCATCCACTATGGGCCTAAACAGTGGATTTTCTAGGCATTTGTGTATTTTGGAATCACAAACATACTGGCTAGAGCTGGTTTGTCATACATCATGAAATCATAATACTTTTTGTTGATTTCACCCTGCATAAGCATATCATTCAATAACAGATCAATATTACGAAAAGCCAAGTTAATTTCATTTCTGGAAACTTCACTATATTTGTCACTAAGTAACAAAGAATTCATGTTATTGATTTAATCAACTGAATCCATAATGACAGCCCCACCCCCTTTATCAGGTTTCATAACTCTGATACTATGATCACATACAAGCTCATTTAATACTTTTCTTTCCTCCATAGTAACATAACACTTCATCCTACATTTCTTATTTAACAAGTGCCGTATTTCACATAATCTTTCAAAGATCTGTATGGAGGAATTTAAAGGGGGATTGAATACACTGGGATGATGAAACTTGTCATTTCTATACACATTACTTGAGGGTATGTTAGAAAATAACATTTTAAAATTCAGTTTCCGAGTGTACAGCTTTAAGTCACAAAGTGTGAGAAATAGCTTTTTTAGCTGGCACAAATGTTATTCCTTTCGATAGAATATTGACATGACTGCTGTTTAAAGATTTACTGGAGTAGTTATAAAGTTTATAATCACTAGTGTCATTTAAAATAGTAACCAAAGGTAGTATAGGTAATATTGCTGTGGGAATCTGAACACTGCTCAAATCCAAAAAATTATTGAAGGTCACATGTAATATTGTCAGTAGGAAAAAACAACTCACCAATTGCAACCTGTGATGCCTGTTGCTCCATTTCAGTTACCGGAAAAAAGGTAGACATACATGTGTCAATATGCTCAACAAGCAATTCACTAGAGACCACTGAGGAATGTAAAAAATCCTCTGAAACATTGTTCTTTTCATTATCATACGATAAATTAACTATCTCCTGTAATACCCATTGTTCCTCTTTGGTCGTGCACCCTGTTGTGCATACACATTCCCTTGGTCCTGCTGCTGCCATGATGTTGAACGATTTAGTTGGTTCTGTACCTGCTCTGATCTGCGTGGTCCCTCTAACTCTAAAGGGGTGGATACATTTGTAGACACAGAAGTGTTCGTGTTGACATCACCATTAATACCATTATTTTGATTGGTCCTATTATTCTTGGATATGCCTTGTTGGCATAGGCATCTGAATCCCTCTGTAATTTTCCATTCCAAATTCTTGGAACAATAAGAGTCCACAGCAGAAATGATATTGTTGAACTGAGGCATACAATGATCAAATAATAAGTCAGCATGAATGTTCCTATTGAGTAATTTCAACTCCTCATCAAGCTGTGAAAGTGAAATACGGCACTTGTTAAATAAGAAATGTAGGATGAAATGTTAGTGTTACTATGGAGGAAAAAAAGTATTAAATGAGCTTTTGTATGTGATCATAGTATCAAAGTTATGAAACCTGATAAAGGGGGTGGGGCTGTCATGGATTCAGTTGATTACATCAATAACCTGAATTCTTTGTTACTTAGTGACAAATATAGTGAAGTTTCCAGAAATGAAATGAACTTGGCTTTTCGTAATATTGATCTGTTATTGAATGATATGCTTATGCAAGGTGAAATCAACAAAAATGATTATGATTTCATGATGAATGACAAACCAGCTCTAGCCAGTGCATTTGGGATTCCCAAAATACACAAAGGCCTAGAAAATCCACAGTTTAGGCCCATAGTGGATGGCTCAAGGTGTAAAACTTATTTTATAGCTCAGTGGATTGATGAACATGTTAAAAGTGTTTTTTCCAAATATCCAAATGTTTGCAAAGATTCGTGGCATTTTTTAGAAATGATTAATAACTTGCCATATATTGAGACAGGGATATTTGTTACTATGGATGTGCACAACTTGTTCTCGGTTATTCCACAAGATATAGGTGTACAATGGTTTGAGCAACAATTGTTCAGTATGAGATTATTAAGCAATACTACTGTAAATGCTTGTTACATTAATCGAAACAGTATTAAAAATAATGTTATTTACTTTGAAGGACAAACATATAGGCAGATAACTGGGGTAGCAATGGGTTCGGCATGCACCCCTAGCTTTGCCAATTACGTTATGATAAAATGGGAAAATGATTACATTTTTACTAGTCAGTATGTAAACCGTTGGTCTATATATATGTGTATATATATATATATATATATATATATATATATATATATGTGTATATAAGATTTCTGGATGATGTTTTTATTTTTTGGATAGATACCATTGAAACACTGAATGGATTTTTAGGGTATATTAACCATACAGTTGAATTCTTAAAATTTTCTTCCCATTATGATACAGACAGCATTTCTTTTTTGGACGTTGAGATTGGGAAAGATCGTTTTTATTCTACAATTTTTTGTAAGCCAACCTTTTCTAATACTTATTTACATTTCTCTAGTTGGCACCAGAGACACTGGAAAAAAGCAGTGGTTAAGGGCCAACTAGTTTGTGTGGCTAGAATGGTGTCCGATTTGGATGGGTTTTATACAGAATGTAAGAATGTCATGGATATGTTCTTAAAAAGAGGTTAAACTTATTTGGAATATATTTTAAATGAGGTGGTAAATAAAAGAAGAAATGGGGTATATAGTACCATATTGGGACCACTTGTAGAAAATATTAATACCAATGTAGCACAGGTAGGTAACAATGTTGCACAGAATTATACATATAGGGCCGGATTCACGAAGGCTTGCACGGAGTCTAAGAGTAGTGTAAGACTCCATGCAGCCTTCACGATCCAGGAACAGCCCAAAGTCCGTGTAAGAGACAAGCTAAAACGGCTCTTACACGGAGTGGGTGTGGATAAGCTAATCACCTCACTTGCAGCTGAATAGCATGCAAATGAGGATGATTAGCGATCCAGGAAGCCCAGAACAGCCCATGTAAGAGCTGTTTTAGCTGCAGAAATGTACTCAGTTGACAACTGAATACGTTTCTGCAAAAACCGCAATGGAGCCATGTCAGCTCCAAATAAAGGATGCATATGTGTCAGGCAGCATGCCAATGGCCAAATATGTGGCCATTGGCAAGGTAACCTGATGCAAATATCTTAAAAATATAATTTTTAAACCCAGTGCAGCCCCGCGCAAACGGGCTGCGCTGTATAAAACATAAAAACGAAGGTTTTAAACCCACAAATGTGAGTTTTATGCAATACATGGAATGTCAATGCAGGGACCAACAGACCAAAACCAACATGGCCACCGTGTAGTGGTTGCTAAGGGGGGAAGCTGAGTCTAAGACATGTAACTAAGCATTAGTAGGCAATCTGATGCAAATGAGTGTTAGGATACTGAATTCCACTGTCACATAGCAAATGAGCACAGTCTGAGTAATGTAAGAGTTACAGAAGGGGGAGGAACAGAGTAGGAGATAGGTGACATCATAGGGGGAAATGGTAGAAAGAAATGCAATTCATTGGAGGTCAGAGTTACATGACAGATGTCAGACAGATATCATGGAAAGAGGTGTGCCACTAAATAAGCATGAGAAAGTCAAGAAATGGAAGGTGTACACTGTTGCCTACACCAAATTTCTTGCTGGGCGTATCTTGCGTGCGCGCCATGAAGCACGAATAAGGCAGTGTGCGCACGTGTAAGGCAGACTGAGCATGTGGGAGGGTGTTGGGGGATGTTTAACACTGTTTGCGCAGGTGTGCATGCATTGTAACCCGAATAAGCAGATTCTGAACTGTGTAAGCATGTGTGCTCGCGTGTAAGCCACTGTGAGCGTGTTTCTGCTGGTCTGCACATGGCTCCTCCCTGAGGAAACAGAGAGGAAAAAGGAAGCAACAGATTTAGTAGGAAGCTAGCAGGGAATACTGCTGGAGCTAGCAGGTGAAAACAATTCGAAGCAGGCAATTACACAGGCAGAATAGTAGCCCAGCCCAGCACTTAAAACTCTGCAAACAGCAGTGCAGGATGTTTCTCTCAAGAGACACTGCAAGACAGGAGTTAAGTTATTAGAAGTGAAAACTGAAAAAGCTGAACTCAGAGCAGAAATGTTAGGGGCTGCCATAGCTGTCATAATGAGACATAGGTGACTTGCTGGGGGTGGTGACAATGCAGATGGTGCCAGACAACCCACAGTGAGGAGATGGAGAAGAGTGTACAGGCCCAGGGTCACCTACCACGGGTTACATGAGCTGGAGATAGTAGAGCTATAGAGTGGACAGAGACCTCCTGCAGCAAATAGTGGAGCTGTGCAGGCCACGCCTCACACACAGAACCAACAGAGGGGAACCCATCCCAGTGGAAACCAAGGTATGTGTTGGCCTAAGAATACTAGCAACAGGTACCTTCCAGAGACCAACTGGTGATATGATGGGGATATCACAGGCATCAACCTCCAGGGTACTGCACCAGTTCCTGGATGCCATGTCAGCACATGTCGGTGATCATGTATATTTCCCCAATGCCCGTGAGGTATTGGCCAGCAATATGCGTCTCTTCCAGCAAATAGCGGAATACACTGAGGTAGTGGGTGCAATAGACTGCACGCACATATGCATCAAAGCACCAGCCGGGGAGCGGGGTAGGGCATACATCAACCGCAAGGGCTTCCCCTCCATCAACTGCCAGGTCATGTGTGATGCCCAGGGCATAATAATGAATGTGTGTGCTGGCTGTCCTGGGAGCTACCATGATTCCCACATCTGGCATTTGACGCAGCTGTACCAGACATTTGCCAATGGAGACATCCCGCAGGGACACCTAGTGGGGGATGCAGGTTATGCACTGGAGCCGTGGCTGATGACACCCATCAGAAATGCACACACACCTGAACAGGAACGCCATAATGAGGCACACGCACAAACACATAATGTAATAGAGCGTGTGTTTGGGCTGCTCAAGTCACGGTTCCGGTGCCTGGACACATCTGGTGGAGCCTTGCAGTACACACCAACTACATGTACCCAAATTGTCATGGTATGTGCTATGCTACATAATATGATATTGCGAAAACAGCTGCAGCAGGACTAGCATAGGGCTGGGCCAAACAGCCCCCCACCATTGCCAAGGCCATCACAGGCAGAGCGTGACTCGGAGGAGGAACAACCTGAGCCTGCCCCAGTAGGCAGAAGGAGGCGTGCCCAGTATGCCCTGGTCTTGGCAAAGAGGCAACGCATAGCACATACACTGGCTCAGTAGGAACCCTGGGAATGATACCCCCTCTGACTCACTCAAATAATATCATGGATGCCTACAATGACATGACCTGCTCACAAACGTACAGGGAAGTGTAATATGCGCATCCGACAGAGGCAGCCCTGCAGCACCACCTGAGGCATGAATGCTATGTGTTAAGTAATGTAACACCATGTACTATATGCACACCTGAGGACCCTGACTAACATCCTACCCTCACCAAGCATCATGCCACAATATGACAATGAGATGATCAAGTGCAATAATTGACTGAAGTATCGCAATTAGTCAAAGGGGATCCAATGTGTGCCAGTCTGGGATGACATGCTGAGCATGACATGATGCTCCACCTGCTAGGACTGGCATGCACCTATCAGTGCAGGCCGTATGGATACTGGCAAAGGCTGTTGTTACCTACAGTATGCCCTGAATAGGTAAGGCTCAAAACACAAACCTATCTCCATAGATATCAGAAGGGATAAGAATAAGATAAGGGATAAGTCGAAACAGCAAGATGCATGCAGTCTAAACTCACCCAGTATGGAGAATGTTGAT
This sequence comes from Protopterus annectens, assembly GCF_019279795.1. Lineage (NCBI taxonomy): Eukaryota > Metazoa > Chordata > Ceratodontiformes > Protopteridae > Protopterus > Protopterus annectens. The sequence continues at coordinate 1,665,142,220 of NC_056728.1, read as the reverse complement.
ATCTGCGCTGTAACAGAAAACTGAGTCAAGGCTCACAACAGCACCCTAACACTACCAGGTTACACCTCATACTGTGCTGTACAGCCTCAAAACATGGAACAAGCTACAAAAGGAGGGTGACTAGCAAGAATTGTCAAGGATAACCACACCCCCATGTTGGTAACACAACAAAAAGCAGCATGGACTAGCCATGGTCAAGTAACAGTGGCTAAAACTGCCCCTCAGTTTATAGCCTGCTACAGACTACTGTCCCAACACCAGGAACTGCACCTGGCCTATGCTGGAATACATGAATATATCAATTCCTCCAAACCACATTATATTGGGTGACTGAAAATACCCAGACATAGACTGGGAGCATTGTACTAGCTCCAACAGTGTAGGACAAAAGTTCATAGAATCCATAAACCAAAAGGCCCAGGAGCAACGTACCACTCCCACAAGAGGGGTAAGCATACTGGATGTGATAATCAGCAACATGGGTACTGGATGGCAAGATGAGAAGTGTATTGCTCACTGGTAAAACCAGACCATAGAGTAATCACATTGGATATACAAATCCTGACCACAGTCCCTGGCCAGAAACCACAGTGGAAAACATGTGTAAAGCAATATTTGCACTCCTCCAAACTGATGTGGAATCCATTAAAGGTCCTGTGCAGGTGCAAAATATGGGCCACACCTCAGAACCTGTAATACAGCCATTCCATGAACACTGCCAGGAATGCTTGGATTATGCAATCCTAAATTAAAACAAGACACAATGCCATACACAGGCATCTGGCATGGTGGACACCAGCCATAACCAAACCATGCAAGAGAATGAGGAAGCTACTACATGATAGAGCAAACATAAACAATGAAGTAATCACTGATCAGTAGTATGGCAATAAAATATGTCCACACATACAATCCACTAAGGCCAGCCACAACAAGTTGAATCTGTGAATCCTGAGGCAATGTTACACCTGCCCCAAGTACACAGACAACCCCAACTCCACCCAAGAAATACAAATATATGTGAGAGATGCAACCATCTATCCAAACTGGAGGCTGAGCTCCCTCAACTCAGTACTCCCAAAACTAGTCAGGAGGAGAAGGTAACCACACACACCACAAACACAGTCCCACATAGACCTATCACAACTGCAAACCAAACACATAAACACAGAAAAACATTCCTGGAGGCACAAATTACAAACACAACACACCAACAGAGGCCTCTAAAGCAGACACCCAATCAAACAACCTCCAAACATAGCACATGCAACACATAGTACACAAAGCTGGTGTGCCAAACAGTCACAGGCCAGAAGGAGAAACAACATGCCTGATACAGTTGTAATAGGTGACTCCATAGTCAGACACACTGCTGTCCCGCACACCAGACTGAACAAGGGAAAGGGTACAGTAAGCTGCCTGTAGGCTGCCACAATACGCCACATAACAGAAGTATGCAGGTCACTCCAAAGCAAATAGAAATATGATGCAGTCATAGTCCATGCTGGTGCGAATGACCTGAGGTGTACCTCCCTAGACTACATGAAAAGAGACATAGATGAGCTCTCTGATTATGTAGTCCAGGCCGGTATGACACTCACCGTTTGCAGCATCCTACCCTTACCAAGAATAATGCCACAGTACAAACACGGAATGATCAGTCATAGCAAGTGGCACACTTACTGGTGTCATTCCAAGGGGATCCAATGTCTGTCTGCTTGGGATGTCATGCTTGACAAGCCACGCAGCTGTTCTTGGGATGGCTTGCACCTGTTACCCTGGGCGTCTGGATATTGGATAAGGCCTTTGCCACCTCCATAGATCCTTTGTAGGCAAGGCTGAAAAGACTGACCCACCACCCTAGAAAACATAAGTGGAAAGAAACATAAGGGTAATGCTGACCAATGCCAGATGTGTAAACCCCAATATGCATGCTCCCAAGGCCATCCCCAGTATGGAGAACATCAATGTCTGTGCAGTGACAGAAACCTGCTGCAAGCCTCCTGACAGCACACCAGCACTACCAGGTTATACCACATATCATGTGTCATGGCCCCAAAACCTGGAACAAAACATAAAAGGAGGGTGAGTATCCATATTCAGCACAGACACCCATACATCCAGGTAACTGACAGTGCACAAGGCATTGGAGTCCACCCATGTGCAACTAACTGTAGGCAAGACCCCTGTACAGTCTATAGCATGCTACAGACCACACTCTCACACACAGGAACCCCACCCAGCCTTCCTGAAGACACTGGACAGTATGAATGTCCCACCAAATACCAAACAATGTACCACAAATTACCACATAGGTGGTAAACCATTATGTATGGAAGGAGTAACCAGGGACCTAGGGACACAAGTGGACAGTAACCTGTTATGTGACACCCACATTGCCAATGTGGCTAGGAAGACTGTCTACATTTGACACCGTATCAGGAAAGGATTCACATCTACATCAACAGAGGTCATTGTGCCCCTATACTGTTCTCTTATCACACCCATAATCTAGTACAATGCCTCATATGGGATGTACCTTACCTGACACCTGCAGCAGTTAGAAAGACCTCAAAGGTACCTCACCAAGAGGATAAAGGGTCTCAAATATATGTCATTTGCCTCCTGGCTGTAGACACCCCAGCTGAATGCAGTCACATACTGCCTACACAGAGGCATTGCATGCCTGTTGTAGAAGGCCATGCCCAACACAGGAGTAATGGACATGCTCCACCCCAGAAAACTCAAAGCCATCGGAGTTGTGAGAGTGAGAGATGTCAACCTCAACAAATAATGAAATAGGATGTGCTGGTGGGACAGATACATAATCCAGAGGCTCCCCACACCCTGGACCAGAATCCCACTCCATGTTAGGCAGAGCCCATCACTGACACTCTTCAACAGGAATCTTGCCAAGTGGATGGATGATTGTAGAGTTACACTGGGGGTCTTCACTGTGTCATGTCCAGACAGAGGCACAGCAAAGCAAATCATAAATGGCCATAATATTCACATAGCAAGGGGTGGCAAAAGCCACACACACTCTGGCTAGGCTAACAAATGCCCTAGGGTGGATAGCCTAGTATGAACCTATGAAGAAGATACAAATTGTACAGGACACTAAGGATAATCCCAAGGCTTTCACAACTGATGGTAGGAACCATGTTGGGAATTCACAGATATGCTCTGAATCACACAAATATCACAAACACACACACATATTGCCAACATGCATCCTGACAGGTGCAGTGCAAACCCCCCCCCCCCACGCATGCAGAATATCTATCCCAGCAGACTGCTGGCCCCCTGACATTGCAGATGCTGAGGTAACAGCTAGCATCTACAAAGCAAAACACACAGCAGCAATGGTATGAAATGGTGTCCTGGGCTTAGTGCAACATGGACTCCAAGATGAATGGAATGCCAAATCACACTACTGCTCAATGTCAGCCTTACCACAGAATATGTACCCAAAGAGCAGTGTACAACAACAGTGGTCCTTCTCAACAAAGGTGTTGCCTGAATGGATACTGAAAACTACTACCCCAGAATCCTGAGAAGCTCGGTCTGCACAGCTATGGAAAGGATCAGCATGTACCACAGACATAAAGATATTGGGGACCTACTGACATCGGACCCTACCCAGTGTGGCTTTCTTAAGTGCAGATCCTGCCCCTAAACATGTTTGACTCAATTGAAACAGTCATTAAGGTCATTGATGAGGGCAATGTGGTCCACACAGTGTAGCTGGACCTTGCAAAGGCTTCTATACAATACCCTACGTGTTCATTATAGATAAGCTCACCAGCTTAAATATAAACCCCTATGTCCGTAGAGGGGTTGCAAACCAGACCAAGGACAGAACAGACATGGTCAGACATGCTGCAGCCATGTCAGACTACAAACCAGATATAACTGGCATCCCACAAGGCTTGGTCCTGGGATCTCCCTCGTCTGGTATATATGTCCCATAGGTACAGGCAAACATGGAAGGACTGTGTCTGAACATGTTTGCAGAGGACTACAAACTGCTAACCACATATGATCCACCAGCTGACACAAGCATCCCACAAAAGGGCCACATAGAAACAGACAACTGGTGCCATAGCCATGCCAGCAAGCTAATTGCAGAAAAGTGTATAGTCAACCCCCGTGGATATACAGTAAGTGCCCACCAATTACCACATAGGTGTTAACCCATTATGTAGTTAACATATAATGAGAGACCTGGGGACACAAGGTGATAGATATCCTGCATTGGACAAACATGTGCTGTAGTGTTTACAGAAACATACCATATACCCACCTAATCATGAAGGTTGTCAGATCTAGATAAGGGAGGTCATTGTGGCTCTGCAGTCATCCTTCATCAGCGGTACAATTGACTACAATAGCCCCTGTGGGATGTAACTCAGCAGACACCTCCATCAACCGTAAAGTCCCCAACAGTACCTCACCAGGAGTATCAAAGAGCTTGCACAGATGCCATGTGTTGCCTGTGTTGCTGGTATCAATAAACATGCTGCACCTTGCACAATCTGAATGGCAGTGAGCTATGTACATGAGAGACCTGAACCCCAGCACTGACTTACATAGGACAAGCTGTACTGCATGATCCATAACACAGAAGCCACCCCCACCCATGAGTGAACTCCCAGTACAGGCTACCCATAGAGTCACTTATCAATCTTCCTCAATAGGAATCTTGATGAGTGGATGGGAGATGGTAGCTTTATCCTGGGTATCACTGTCATGTCACAGGTAGACAGAGGCACAGTATACTAACCATGACATATGTCATGGCAAACTCCACTTACAATGTGTGTTGAAGGACAAACACACTCTCCAACTAGCATTAGACATGGACTAGGGCACATCGCTAGTGTTTGCAAATGTACACCTATGTTGTGGAATACACTACCAATGTTGGACAAGCCTGGTTTAAGTAGTTCATATCTGAACAGAATGCAACATAGTCAGATGTACACAACTGGCCCCTAACCAGGCTGTTGTGCTCACTATCGAAATGTAAAGCAGTGATAGCACTAAAGCCCAGGATACTGTCCACCACAGTCAAAGTACTACCAGTACACTATACAGTACTACAGTGTTAGGTCAGTGTGAAAGGATGTTGACAACTGTATGCAAAGTATCCCATGCAAACACTGCAGGCACAGTATAATCCTGTTGTGTTCACACACAAAGCAGTTGTACAGTAACTACACAACATGACACACAACACACAACCACAAACGGGTGATATTTGTTGAAGTTCACACTCATTCACAAATGTGGTGGGCTGCAGAGTCCAACATATGGAATGCTCACAATGGGCATGCTCACACACTTTGATAAATGAGACATATGTCAGACAACATGCCATGGGAAGGCTGAACTGGGCATGCTCACACACTTAGGCCAAATCTCAGTTTAGCAGTTGGACACACATATCTGGTATTTTTACGTGTTATTCCAGGAACCAACCACATTACAGCAGTCTGCCCAGTGCACACAGTTAAATGACTACAGAGACGTACGTGATATAGTGGATCCCTCCCATATGCAAACATCTTCCACAGATGCACAAGTTGTTCATACAAACAGGGAAGGCTATGGCAATAAAGATGTGCAAACAGTCTATCAGCAACAAATAATGTGCATTTGACAATTAAACATATGGGTGTAGAGGTCAACACTAGGCTGTTTGCCCTAGGGAATGACAGCTTAGCCAGAGTGTGCTTGGTGTCTGCCTCCCCACAGGATGCACATTCCCCTTTCTAAACACCGATGATGTCAGCACCCTATAAGTACAGCAGGAGAAAAGAAATCTCCCAGTAATGTGAATAGCGTGCTCCACTAATGTGTCTGTCACACGTGTCATAACATAGTTAGGTAGGGGTTTGAATCCTGCAAATGCTCAGTGTGTGTGTGAGTGAGTGGGGTTGGTGTGTGTGTAAGTCTGTGGGAGAGAAATGTCCCTTTTGGCAACTAGGAAAACACACTACAGGATGCACATTCCCCTTTCTAAACACCGATGATGTCAGCACTCTATAAGTATAGCAGGAGAAGGGAAACCTCCCAGTAATGCGAATAGCGTGCTCTGCTAATGTGTCCATCACAAGTGTCATAACATCATTAGGTAGGGGTTTGAATCCTACAAATGCTCAGTGTGTGAGTGGGGTTGGTGTGTGTGTAAGTCTGTGGGAGAGAAATCCCCTCTTTTGGCAACTGGGAAAACACACTACAGGATGCACATTCCCCTTTCTAAACACCGATGATGTCAGCACTCTATAAGTACAGCAGGAGAAGGGAAACCTCCCAGTAATGCGAATAGCATCCTCTGCTAATGCGTCTGTCTCAAGTGTCATAACATAGTTAGGTAGGGGTTTGAATCGTGCAAATGGCAAGTGTGTGTGTTTGTCTGAGGGGGGGTTAGTGTGTGTGAGGGAAATGTCCCTTTTGGCAACTAGGAGAACAGACTACAGGAAGCGCATTCCCCTTTCTAAACACCGACGATGTCAGCACTCTATAAGTATAGCAGGAGAAGGGAAACCTCCCAGTAATGCGAATAGTGCGCTTTGCTAATGCGTCCGTCTCAAGTGTCATAACATAGTTAGGTAGGGGTTTGAATCCTGCAAATGGCAAGTGTGTGTGTTTGGCTGAGAGGGGTTGGTGTGTGTGAGGGAAATGTCCCTTTTAGCAACTAGGAGAACAGACTACAGGATGCACATTTCCCTTTCTAAACACTGATGATGTCAGCACCCTATAAGTACAGCAAGAGAAGGGAGCCCTCCCAGTAATGCAAATAGCACACTCTGCTAATGTGTCCATCTCGAGTGTCATAACATAGTCAGATAGGGGTTTGAATCCTGCAAATGGCAAGTGTGTGTTTTTGGCTGAGGGGGGTTAGTGTGTGCGAGGACAATGTCCCTTTTGGCAACTAGGTGAACAGACTACAGGATGCACATTTCCCTTTCTAAACACTGATGATGTCAGCACCCTATAAGTACAGCAAGAGAAGGAAAACCTCCCAGTAATGTGAATAGCACACTCTGCTAATGTGTCTGTCTTGAGTGTCATAACATAGTCAGATAGGGGTTTGAATCCTGCAAATGGCAAGTGTGTGTTTTTGGCTGAGGGGGGTTAGTGTGTGTGAGGACAATGTCCCTTTTGGCAACTAGGTGAACAGACTACAGGATGCACATTTCCCTTTCTAAACACTGATGATGTCAGCACCCTATAAGTACAGCAAGAGAAGGGAAACCTCCCAGTAATGTGAATAGTGCGCTCTGCTAATGTGTCTGTCTCAAGTGTCGTAATATAGTTCGGTAGGGGTTTGAATCCTGCAAATGGCAAGTGTGTGTGTTTGGCTGAGGGGGGTAATTGTGTGTGAGGGAAATGTCCCTTTTGGCAACTAGGAGAACAGACTACAGGATGCATATTCCCCTTTCTAAACACTGTTCAGCTGAAGGCCATGGCTCTGGCACAAGTTGTCTGTTTCTATGATGCCCCTTTGGAAGATGCTTGTGTCGGCTGGAGAGTCGATTATGGTGGCCAGTTCGCAGTCATCTGCATATTTGGTCAGCCACAGTCCGTCCATGTTGGCCTGTACCTCCAGTAAATATATACCAAACAAGAGAGGTCCCAGGACTGAGCCTTGTGGGACACAACTCATAACTGGTTTGGAGCCTGGCATGGCTCCAGCAATTCTAACCATGTGGGTTCTGTCCTTGAGCCACTGTGCAATCCATCTAGTGATATAGGGGCTTATATTTAAGCTGGTGAGCTTCTCTAGAATGCCCAAGTGGGGTATTGTTGTGAAGGCTTTTGCGAGGTCCAGGTAGGCTGTGTGAACCACCTTCCCCTCGTCAATGGCCTTGGTGACTGTTTCAAAGAAATCAACCAGGTTAAACCTGGTAGTGCTGGTGTGCTCTCAGTATCCCTGAACCAGGCATCTGTTACTGCACAGATATCAATGTTCTCCATGCCAAGGAGTGTTTTGGGTGCATGCATCTGGAGGTTTAGACTTCTGGCGTTGGGTAGCATTACTCTTAGTTTCTTATCCCTTGTGATACCTATGAAGGTGGGTTTGTCATTTGAGCCTTGCCTAACATAGGCACTATGGGGGTAGCAAGAGCCTTTGCCAATATCTGAAAGCCCAGGGGTGACAGGATCAGGCCGTCCCTAGCGAAGCAGGTAGTTCAACAGAAGATGAATATGTGAAGGTGTAGTGCCTGTGACTAGTTAGCAGTAGCATATATGACTGCTCACGTGGACACATGCCAGGTAAGTCATATGCACTGTGTCACAGGCAATGTACATGTGAACAGGACAAACAGTGACATCCTGTCAAGTGGGACATGGACATACATATATTAAGCTATGCAGATGGCACTAGGAGTCCACAGAAGCTCTATAACTATGCATTGCAGGTGTGATCAGTATTCCAGGGTAATTGCACGCAAACATGCATGCAAACAAAGCTACAGTAAACAGGGCTGCATGTAGTCCATTGTACAACAAACAAGCTGTACCAGTTCCAGTAGGTAACACTGCAAATATGCAGGCACTATGCACATGTACATGGAAATACATGGGTCAGATGGCTAGGGTCCAGTCTCAGTGCACACAAGTGTACAGACCATGTACTGTCAGGATGTACAATAACTGGATGGAAACCCATGTGCTCATACCTGCAGTAATACACATGTCAAATAACAGACACTGAGCCTTCACTCAGTGGTTCCATACTTAGTAGGATGTATGCTACCTGGCCTGCCACCACAGTATCCCTGACATATATGGGGACTCTCCCTCCTGTGACAGTTAGTTTTGTGTGTTGGGGCTGTCTAGCATGGTATGAGATGTGAGCATGCAGTGCTAGGGTGCTCCTGTGTGTCCTGTACCAGTCGTGTAGTACTGCACACATATCAACATCCTCAAACATCTGCATTGCAGAGTCCAGTGTGGGCAACATGCCACTTGCAATTTACATGTCCATCATTGCGTATTACTACATTCATTACCTTATCCCCTGTGCTACCTGTGTATGTAGCCTTCTGTTGACATCATTACCACCAGTATGCCAACATGTGCAGATGATACACTATGGTACTTACCATGGATGTAGACAACAGGACACGACAATCACACACTTACTGCATCAGGCATGCCGTGATATACCCACAATTAATCCAGCACACAGTACTGTTAACAACATGATACTATTACTACACATCTATGTGGTCACCCTGTACATCAGCAACATGTTAACCTGTACCTGCACAGTTGTTACAGATTGCAGGAGGTGGCACAGTTTCATCATATGCACAGGGTGTGAACTTGGTATGCCTGAGTCAGCCACCGATACCACCAATTGACATGTATGTGTATGTGTGTTGGTGAGGGACAGCAGTAGAAGGTGGGGCAATGTTGATGCAGTGTGTGCGTGTATGCGGTAGCCCTAGGTGTTGTCAATTCGCATGTGTGTATGGATGCACACAGTTCCACCTCATGGCTGCCATATACTGGTGTTTGTGGACAGCCACAGACTGTACCTGCCAGGTCATACAGATCAGTGTCTCTGGCCACGGACACAGTACCTGTGCCTTGCAGGGGTGCTACGGACCGTATCCAGTACCAACCCAGACTGGGTACTGTCATCAGAAGCAGGTGTTCGTTGACTGGACACAGATCCCTGTCGGGCCCGGCCAGAGCCACGTGCACATGGTCTCCTGGGGTGGTCTGATGACAGCACAGACCCAGCATTGCTGGGGCTGCTGCTGGCACTACGGGCGGCCCTGTTGTCATCCGCGACGACTGCCAGCTGCTGCTGTTGCTGGCATATGGCCACGTCAACACCTCAACCGCCCACCATCGCCCTGGCTCATGGACATGTAGTTGTGGAACCGGTCTAATATGTCCCCACAACGTCTGTCTATGACATCGGTGAAATCACGGATGGCAGCCGCAATGTCACGCATACTGTCAGTCATGGCTGTGTGACATGCTGTCAGCTCCCTCAGACCCTGTCTGGTGTACCGTTCCATACGTGACTGTGCCTGCATGACAGCCCGAAACATAGCTGAGGTTGTAAGACCTCTGTGGGCACGTCTGACAGGGGCAGTACGCCCATGGATGCTCCCACAAGAACCCCTGGACATCTGTCTGTGTGGTACCATCTCTGGGCCATGCCCATGGTTGCTGTGTGGGGAGGCATGTGCCACAGATACCACATTACCCTGGTCAATGCCCACTGTATGCTGTCCATCACCTAGGGACATTGGTGACAAAGGGTGTATTGGCAGGATAACTGTGCGCATTGATGGGGTTGACAGCTGTGTACTGTCAATCGGCTGACCAATGGCGGACCCTGGCATACTTTCCTGTGCCATTACACAGATGTCATCATTATCAGTACCCACGGCACCTGATTCAGGTTCCCTGCTACATGACACCAGAGCAGCACCAGAACCTGTGGGAGGGAAACAGGAAACACAGTTTAAAATGTCTACACATTACCAGTGATGCACACATGCACACATGCACACATGCACAGGTGCACACATGCACACATGCACAGGTGCACACTTGTACACATGCACACACGCACAGGTGCACAGGTGCACACATGCACAGGTGCACACATGCACACATGCACAGGTGCACACATGTACACATGCACACATGCACACATACACACATGCACAGGTGCACACATGCACACATGCACAGGTGCACACATGCACACATGCACAGGTGCACACATGCACAGGTGCACAGATGCACAGGTGCACACATGCACACATGCACAGGTGCACACATGCACACATGCACAGGTGCACACATGCACACATGCACACGTGCACACATGCACACATGCACACAGTTTCACACAATTGTACAGTACTCAATATGCGTGATATCAACACACAGACACAGACACACCTACATGCATACAAAGAGCACTACTAAGTGAGCCAAATAGTACTATTACTATCAACACTATTACAGGAATTGTTAATACACACTCACCAGCATGGATAGGCTGCATTGCTGTTATACCAGAGGGACATGCAGACGTGAAGAAACTAATGTCAGTGGGCACAACTGTGCCATTGTTACTGAGTATGATACAGGTCAGTAGTACAACAGTCGCCTTTCACAGGTCAGCTGCTAATATTGAGGATATCACACTTGCACATTAAATACTATGGTGACAGCTACAAACCAAGGACACACCTCACACATGCATTAACTACTAGTGTACACAACAGTCAACTATACATATGGCATATTACCTGCACGTTCACTGTCTTGCTGCTGTGTGGCTCCAGCCTCCATCATAATGCATGTCTGCTGCTGTTGTTGTTGCTGGCAGACTGGAGCCACTACACTCATGAGTAGTCCCTCCAGTCTGGTGAGTGGGGGATGTGTAGCCACCCCACCACCTGTGGTGACCTCTTGCCTGTGGATATCCGACGCATGCTGATGGACATGTCTGATTAAATCACTGCAGTGATGTCGTACCTGCTCATATGTCCTATTATGCGTGCCTATGTCATTTACCCGACGGACAAGGTCTTGCCACAGTGCAGCCCTCTCCTGCTGATTCTGGCTGGTGCCGGAAAAGAGTATTGCATAATCCCGCACCAGGCTCTGGTGTATCTCCTCATCCTCAGCTGTGGAGTAAGTGGGATTCCACGAGTGGGCCATGTACCTGAGAAAGAAAATAACCTGATATCAGCAATATGTCAGCAGAATTTGGCACACATACTGCACATGCTACTCGACTGTTATGATACAACATATCTCACATATGTAGCATCTGTCTGTCTATTGGTGGATACACATGTAAATGGCCAGGTATCAGTGCTCAGCCAGCAACTGTGCAACAGTACCTGGCACACTCCATACGACATACTACCAAACCCCAGCAGTCAGAACACTGATTCAGGTCAAGAGCACCTCCTCACTCTGGGGGTTTGTATTTAGGTACTGTATGGCCTACATCATCAACTACTGTGAGCTGACCACACACTGATTGCCATGGATATACATATCCCACCTCCACCACCAGCACAAACGACTATAGTGAATAACATTACAGATGCAAACTTTACAGTGACATGGTATCCTTTCAGCCCACTGGGCCAGTGGCAGATACAACCCACAATGCTGACCCCTACACAATTGCTTTCTACAGACATCTCCGAGAATGCATGGATCATGCAATCCCATATATGACCAAGACACTCTCCACAAAGGGACAGCATCCTGTCTGGTGGACCCCAGCCATAGACGGATTGTATTACAGGAGATGGAAGCTACTGCAAGACAGAGCATAATTCCATAAAGGGAGGGCATGTCTGAACAGCACTAGTAAGGATCTATTTTCCATCATACAAACATCCATGGGCAACTTTGAGAGGGAAATCAAGAGGGACACTACAGATAACCAGAAGGCCTTCTTCAGGTATGTTAGCAACCTGGTTAGGATCCATCCTCTATGCCCATAGTTAGTACACAACAACACATATTTCACTGACACCACAGATATTGACAACATTGTGGCAGACAGGTTCAGTGCAGGTGTCATCCCGCCCTCCCCCAAAATAAGACATAGTTATCCCAGCTGACTGTAACCTCCCTGTCATCACAGATGTCCAGGTGAGAACCACCCTCAGGACAGCAGAATACACAACATGAATGGGACCTGATGGTATCCCCAGTTGCATGCTACATAAACTCTGACAGGAGCTAAACACACATATAGAAGTGCTATGTAACACTAGCCTGACTACAGGATATGCACCTGTACACTGGCACAGCAGCAGTGGTTCCACTCCACGAAGGAGGCACCTCAACATACCAATACAATACAACACAATACATTACATTACAATACAATACTATACAATATGCTATTGCCCCTGGGACTACAGCAGTGTACTGTTCTGCTACCCTGACCATTGTGACATGTGGTGTGATGGTACCTGCTGCTGTCACACAGTTACACAGGGTGACTCATATGGCATATTACTTATCTGACTAACATTCAGCAGGGGTATGTGTGACATGTACTCATGGGGAGTCTTGCTTCTTAACACTGTGTGGTTTATTGCAGGGTATGTCTTATCTGTGGGTAGGAACTTTTACCTCCACATGTGCACTCTATTGCAGTGGCACGGACGACACACAGCAGACATTTAGGTTGTGGATGGTGTGAGGTGTTACTATGGTTGTTGGACATCTGTCATGGGTGTGACTTACATATGTAAATCCGGGAGTGGTAACCTCTATGTGGGTAGTATATGTGTACTCTGTGGTGTTGTCAGTCACTGTGCATTGGTAATGTGTTTGAGTGCATTGTCACAGTGTTGTACATGTCACTGTGTCCTTCTCCATATCTGTAGCTGTCATGTGAGGTCCATACCATGGCATCCATTATGTGGTGTGGGGGGTACACCGACCTACATGTCCATAGCTGACACACCATGTCCGCTGACACATACCATGTGCAGGTATTCCAGGGATAGTGTGCCACTGTGAATATCATTGGGGCCACTATTGTACACATTTATGACCCTGTTCTCCCTGACACATGCAGTGGTGGGCAGCCAGTCACATATCTGGTGGTTACTGGTGTAGGTGATTTGGAATGTGGTATGGTACTCTGGTTTTGACACTGGTGTTCACTCCATGCCTTTGTCACCAGGCACCTGTTGCAATACATCTGTACACATGTGCCTCACTCAGAATTTATATACATCTCTCTCTCTCTCTCTATATATATATATATATATATGTATATAGATATATCTATATGTATATATATATATATATATATATATATATATATATATATATATATATATATATATATATATATATATGTCTGTATACATATACACATATATATATATTGATGTACATATATTGCTATAGATGTGGAGGGGGGGACACAGAGGGGGTGTGAGTGACAGAGGGGGTGGGACAGGCTGTGTTGAAGGTCGTCATATACAGTCATACCTGTAGATAGTCAGATCAATCTGTCTATGTATATGTATCTACATATATCTATATCTGTATGTGTGCATTACATATATATGTTTGTACAATATTCTATCTACATCTGTCTATGTATTCCTACATCTCTCTCTCTCTATGTATGTATACATATATGCATATCATACATACGTATCCATATGTTAGACAGGTATATCAACATGTTTGTCTACCATACTGTATATACACACTAACATACTGCTAAACATACATAACTGTGAAACCTACTTTGTACATGGCACTACAACCTACAATCAACCAACATTGATATGTGCACATAGATGCTCTCACATACAAATGTATGTACAGCCTTCACTGATAGTTGCTGTATGTCCCCTGCCCTTTACACATCTTCATATACATATGGATACAGACCAATGACACATATGGAGGGTTCACAGTATGTAGACCTTTATAGTATTACTTTACATTACCTGTGTTTGTCACAGCTGCTTGTGTTGCCGTCTGGTTCTCTGTCCTGCTGCTCCACTTCCCAGTTGTCAGCTTTCAGGTGGCTGTTGCTGAACAATTTGTTTGTGTCTGCTTAATTGCAATTTTCTCTGTCTCTGTCTGTCTGTCTGTCTCTCACGTCCTTCTCAGGGTGCAATGAAAGTATTGCATGTGTGGACTGGGAGTACAGCATACTTTTGTAGGTATCTGCATATGCCCATGTGATGGCCTCTGCACCAATTGTTAGCCAGCATTTGCTAATTGCATGCAGCCAGTTGTGTACTGATTGCAGTTCTCACTGTGATTTCAGAACAGTGCTATAAAAAGGTATGTGAGATAGGCATAGCCCTTTCAGATTTTAAGGGCAGGGACCATGCTGTTATGCTGTAGACAATGTTCTGTGAGTGTAAAGGTTGGTATCTCTCTCATATTTCCAGGTGTGTTGTAGATTAACATTCCTCCATTCCTTTCTCCAGTTTCCTGTACTAACTGTGTATGTACACTGACACCTACAACTACTACTACTGTTAATGTGTGTGTGTGTGCTTTCCTTTCACTTTTGCTTGCACTTTGTTGCTAAGGCTTCAATAGTTGCCCTTTACAGTCACTACTTGTATGCCTGCTAGGTGTCCTGACTGTAGTGTGCTGCTGTAGCTTTCCTATTTTCCATGTACATTCACACCTTGGAATGCTTGCTATATCTGCTAGGGTGTTACAGCATGCAGTGTGGTCTGGCCATGGTGTGGGCCTTGACATCTATTAGGGTATTTGAGTATGCTGCTGAGCAGGCCCTAGAGACTTTCAGGTTCATCTGTTATGTGCCTCATGGAATGGTACATATCAGTGGGGTACACCCATTAAAATGTCTGGTATGCTGCAGTTGTGACTGTGGGTTAGCATGAGCATATGTATTACTACACTTTTTCTGCCATGCAAGTGATGAATACTTTCAGGACTCCATAGTTACCATTGCATGTGTTACACCTTTCTGCCTACTGTTTGTACATTTCACATGGAGTCTGTGGGGCATCCCTGTAAGTCATTCACTGTTGCTATGTCTAGGCTCTTAACTATTCAAATATGGTGGTGTCAGACCCATCATGTGTACAGATATTTGCAGGTTGTCCACATTTCTGCCTCATATTTTGGTCAATATCTCATGCACACCTTTTTCTGGCAAATCACTCTGGGCCCAAGTCAGAATATGGTGACAGACATTCAAGTTTCAGACTGCATACCCTTCCAAACATCCCACAAAGTGCAGACCCTGTTACTCTCTGAACTGTCTGCATTTGTTGTAACATTATTTGTAATGTGTCCCTGGTTTTGGGCCTTTGCTCCACATATTTTATTACTTGGTCCAGATGTGTTCCTGTAAGAGGTTGTGGGGTGTGGGCAGTGATTATCCTGCTGTGAGTATGTGTGTGGCTTGCAAGGTGGTATAGTGACATTATTACCTACTAGCTTCCAACTAGCATGGCTGTTTCTGTTCACACACTACTATTATGGAAATCCACTAGTTTTGATAGTAATTCTAAATGGCATGCTTTGTGTACTACACATCTATATTCCCTTTACATTCATTCCTACTATTACATGATATATTTATTTTAGCACAATGTTCTTGTATAAGAGTCATGGCTTAGTGGTAAGTCATGCAGACTACTGTTTCCAAGGTCCTGGGTTCGGGACTCACAGTGGGATTTTATTTTGCTTTTGAACTGAGTACAGGACCTGTCAATCAAAGTGACTAAGGCACTTTTAAGCAGTTGTAACCGGGTTAGCGCTGGTTTGCGCGGAGCTCACGCATGCGCAGTGGCGGTTAGCTCCGCACACACCCGCTTAAACGTGCTTACTCTTGCGCACACCCGCGCTATTTTCTTTGAAAGAAAAGAAAATGGGGAGACAGGAAAGTGGTGAAAAAGGGGTCACAAAGAGGGTAAGACAGTAGGGAAACAAGCTTGGGATGTGCAAGATGGATGTAGGTAAGGCCCATAGCTGCCCATTTCTTCATCAGCAACAGCTGTGCATATGTATGTAATTTGGTGTGACATTTGAAACCTTCCACCCCTGAGAGAGGTGTCAGGACAACAATAATACTTGTTGTACAGCCAATTGTAATTGATAAGTTCCATGTCCAGCAGACATGTGTGCGGAATGGGCAGCTATATATGGGGCGTAATTTTTTTGTGGGTACAGAGTGCCCTTTTTTTTTTTTTTTTTTTCAGGTGAGAGTGGTATGTCAGGTGAAGGAAGTCGGTACAGCTGGGGAGGTAGGTTGGGTAGGTAAACAGACAAGACAAACAAGACGCATACAGGGGCGGTGTATGACATGTGTGGGGGGGTTATGCAATTGACGGGGATGGAGGTTTGGATATCCAGAGCCCATGAGCCCACAGATGGCAACAGTGGAACTGATATCCCCACCCATAGGCAGTTGCCACTGTTCCTTCACTGCCCAGGATGGGGCTGTGCTGGGGGCTGTGTAGGCGGGGCAACAGGCATGGCCGTTAGTTGCGCCACCCATGCCTCAAGCTGGCGTAGGGGCTCGAGAACAGAGTCCCGAATCTCCCTACGCACCACAGTTCAGAAGCTACGAAGGGTGAGTGGTGGTTCTACTCCGGCCACACTTGCAGAGGGGGGGGCGAGCCCCATCCCCTGCAGCTCTTCCACCCGCAGGTGGCACAGGGCCACCGGAGGAGGGTCCAGACTCGGCACTAGTGCCAGGTGCACTCGCCAGCTGAGGTGGGAGAGGTGGGTCCGCTGGAACCCGCCTTCCCTGTCGTCCTATGTTTTGCATTATGTCATGACAGTTTGGGTTAGTGACATATAATACCATTCACAATTAGTTGTAACAGCATGCATTAGTATTCCCATTAACCAAACACCCAGATATTCACACCATTGAACAGCGTGCATAACACATGCATAATTTGAACAGAAATACACAGTCCAACAACATGCAGGGTTAATTGATGGCAACAGGCCATCAGGTGTGGATGTATGAACAGGGCAGATGCATCAACGGACATGCAAATATATATGACCCAACAGGACAAACATCCAGGGGTGTTAATTGTGATTGCACATACCATTTTCACGTGGAATGGGTTATATGTGGTTATAGGGTGGGGTAAAGAAAGTAATATTAACACCTTCGAATAACAATACATATGCTGTACATTTCTAATAGCTACAGTTATATACACACTACTGTTCTAACTACAGTTTCCTGTATGATAACTATTTCAACTTGGTGATAGGACTGTTACTGCAACATCAATATACATTTTATGGTTCTTTATACACATTCATATCTAGCTTTGTTCAGCTACATCATCCTGCTACATTTGCTTTATATAGCTGTAGACAAGTGTGGATGTTTGGTATATCAGACAATCATCCTATCTGCATATTGCAGACTGAGAGCAACATATCCAGATTTTGGGATACACATTCCAGATGCAGCAACACTTTGAACAGATTTTGCTGTTTGGTTTTGAATCTCACATGCATTTCATTCTATCTTGACTGCAGTATACTTTATTCAGGGGTTATTACTACTGTATTGCTGGATTCATGACACTTTCTCACACTCTCTCACTTGCTTTCATTTTACTATTCAGGATGGTACTTCTAGGCTTTATTGACATGTTTTACCAATAGTTATTACAATCCTTTCCAGCAGTCTCACTTCTGTCATGTTTCAGTATTTCCACAGGGATATATTTCACACATGTGATTTCATCATCTTCTGCTGCTATACTTTTCAGCCTGCTGCAGGTTGTGTACTATTTTCTTACAGGTAGGGCATTTTTATTTCAGAATATATGTCAGACAGTTTCATTTTTGGTTAAACTTACAGGCTGAAACACACTTTTGTAATCAAGCAATACTTGCATACACTTTCACACTGTTACTTGCAGATTTTATTCCTTACTGACTACACTGCACTCTTTTGCTGACTGTCATACTTTTATATTTCTTTACAGTTACTGGTAGTGGATTACTGACCTGCCTGGTGGCGCAACCGCACCAGCCTATCGCCATAGGCTCTGCGGTTCGCAGAACGGACACCTGCAGCTGTAATATAAATGAAGTAATATTGGAATACACATCTCCATAATATCAGCTAGTTTAATTTCTTACATACATAATTAAATGTTACTTACTCAGTAGTGGGGCGTTGGGTGTTTGCCAGGCCTCCTGGATCCAAAGGTTCAGTTGGTCCTGCTTGCATCTCTTCAGGTCCGCATGGTGGTGACGGACCTGCTCACCAGTCCTTGGAATCCCTGTGGCACTGGTGAGATCATGAGCCAACCGGTCCCACGCCTCGGCCCTGTATGCTCCCCAGAGGACCTGGCCCTGCATGAGTTGGGTCTCATGATTATGGACTAGGAGCCAGACCATGTACCTGGACTCCTCAACACCCCACCTCTGTGCTCGGAAGCCACTACCCTCTCCTACTCCTGTCATTCTGCCTGCAGGTCAGTTCTACAATCGTTTATGCTGTGTATTCCCGCCAATGGGGCTTATATAGTCCGTTTTTCCCGCTTTATATCTGTGATTGGCCATTTTGGAATTGTATCAACTTCAGTAAACATGCATTGTCATGCTCCAGTTTGTATTCATTCCTATATATTAGCTATTATTGCATTTCTAGGTACTGCTGTCGTGGCTTAGTGGTTTGGTAGCTTGACTATGGTGTATAGTATCCTGGGTTCAAACCTGGCCACTGCTTTTTATTTTTCATGACTGTCTAGACATGCTGAGGGGTGTGTCTGTGTAAAGGCAGTTTTGATACGGCTTGCTCAACGTTGCCCGTCGGTTAGCTTGTTTGCGCGTTGCGCAGCTCCGCGCAAACGGGGTATGCTGGTTTAAGCCTCATTTGGCTATCGACATGCATATTACACTCAGCTCAGTTAGGGGCACATAGATTTAGCATGTTAGACCACTGCTCAGCTACGGGCACTCATTTTGCACCAGTTAAACCACTGCTCATCTACGGGCACATGCACTCACTCTGTTAAACTGTAGCTCAGCTATGAGCACATCTGGCATTTTTTCTTCTTTTGTTACCTCACATGTCTTCAATATAAATGGGCTATTTCATTACATTTTACATAAATTGTGGTTTTATGTGTACATATTTGTCAGGGACTTGTTTCCTGCTTATTTTGAAAAAAAAAAATTGGTGTTGTGGAGCTTGAACCATGAATGCCTGCTCTTCAGCCAACATCTCTACCGCTACGCTATTGCTTCCTGGCTTATTTTGCATATTTAGTTCTTATATGCTTTCCCACTGACTGCTAACTGTAGCTGCGCCACGGCACGCCAGCAAACGAAGCACTCACGGTTAAACATCTTTACAATTTTAAAAAAATATATAACATGTTCATTTATATATATTTTATGTTCATAGTCTGTGGGGTCATGTGTTGTGTTGTGTTGTGTTTATTCACATTTCCGTGGACTCTGTTGTGGGTGTTTACTTTGGGCACTTTTACACTTCTGGGGGCGTGTCCGCTTGCAGGGCTCAGCCTACGGACACGCCCCCTACTGTCTTACATGGACTGTGTTAGACTTAGATGTGATTCAGCATGCTGTCATGAATATGCAAAGCATGCTGACATCACTCCGTTTAACTGCAGCCTCCGTGTAAAAGTTATAACTCTTACACGGAGGCTTCGTGAATCCTGGGGATAGTCTTATTACACCATTTACGGTGGATAGTTATATATCTGAAGTGTTGTGTAAAAACTGGGAATTAGTCTTTACAGACACAGATTTCATAGAGAAATTAGTTGTTAAACCAGTGATAGTATACAAAAAAAAGTAATTCCATTAAGAATATTTTAGAAAACAGACATGTTGAAGTGTGCACTGGTATAGTTGGTACCAGAAAATGTGGACTTTGCTCCATTTGTCAGCATGTTAACTCTAGTGATTAATTCACCATTAATGGCCACATTTATCATATTAAGGGTAGATTTACTTGCAACACTGTTGGTATAGTGTATTTAGCCCAGTGTACTTTGTGTACAGCATTTTATGTGGGTAAAAGTAAGAGACATATTAAAAGGCAGGTGTATGAACACATTTTAGATATAAAGAATTGTAAAAGTACAAATGTATTGTATAGACATATTGAAAGATATACACAGCATAATTTTAACTTTATGATTTTAGAACAAATTAAAACAGATGGACAGGGATGGTTTATTGAAGAACATTTAGAAATGTCTGAACTAAAATGGCAGTTGATTTTACATGCCTGTAACCATCCTGGTCTAAATGATGTTTGTTCCATTTATTCTGTTTTGAAATTGAAGTATTATAGTATGTAATGGGTTAATGGTTTTGGAAACCCAGTTTTTAAATGTATTGGTGATTTTGTTACATGTGAATTTTATCAAGGGGTATACATGGGTGTGTGTTTCATAATTAAAACATGGTTCTGATGAAGTTCTTGTGAATGAAAGTGCTTAACCATTAAAGATTCTCTATGTGGAAGTGGCTCAATGTATTATATGCACATGCCACAGCAGATGTCTGACTTTAGGGTTGTGAGAGTGCATTATTGAAATGATGCTCTCATCAGTGTGTTGCAGACAGTGTATATTTGTGTACAGAGTAATAAGGGGAGGTGGGATTGATCTGACCTTGTAAATGTTTCTCACGAGTGGGAGTCAAATGAGCACACCAGTTGAATTAATTCTCCAGTGATGCAATGGCCTGACAGTTGCACACACACAAGCGGATTGTTGTGAGATGAGAACTCCCTACCTATCTACACAATCTAGAAGACACAGTACTTAATGCAAGCAGCACTGCAGAAGTCTGACTTTTGTAATGTGAGAGTACACTTTACAGAGGATGACATCAATGTTGTGTTGCAGAGATGATGAGGTTGGGGCAAGGGTCTGACATTAATGTGGACTCTCCCTGCAGTGTAAAATATACTCCAGGCTAGTGCTTTATTGAGGTCAGCAGTAGTTAAAAACCATATGTACAAACTCCATACACACAGAGATGCACATACTAGTTGACTGCTTTGAGATTAGAACACCCTACCTATCTATTGACACAATATAGAGGACACACTATTTAATGCAAGTGCCACCACAAATGTCTGACCTTTAAACTGTGACAGTGCACTGTAGATTGTATTAGATTCTTAGTCTGTATCAGAGACAATATTGTGATGTTGAAGGTTTTGTGCAAATCCATATTTGTTAGTATGATGGAGTAAGTGCAGTGTTAAGATCAATAATACATGCATAGTGCTCACTTTGTTGCATTAATGCATACTGCAGAATTGTGAGTGATATGTACCTACCTGTCTGGTGTAGGTGAGGCACATCCAAATGTGAAAGATAGGATGGACAATGAATCATTCATGGATCATCAGGTTATGATGGTGGTATGTAAACCTTAAGGAATGGTACTGATATCAGCAGTGATGTGTGCTCATGTATGGGCAATGTGGAAAGTCAATACTTAATGTTTTAATGCAGAAGGGATAAAAAACGATTTATGCATGTCAGGTTGTATGTAGCTGTATATCATTTGTAAGTGTCAGTGCTGCAGTGCAGACCCATTGCTCAGTTAAGTATACATATCACTGCATTTAACATGAGTACATTAACTAATTTCCATGTAATGAAGTAATATAATCCATTAGCAATACATATTTCTGTTCCAAATGCCTTCCTAAAACAATGCAGAGAAATGTACTTGCACAGATGTTGGCAACGTATTAGCACATGCGTGATTATACTATGATGTTTTGAACTTGGACTGTGAAGTAACAGTGTTTAGTGATGTTCACTCTTGCTTCCTGCCAAAGTTTGCACAAGTAAGAATCATAGAGGAAATGCTGTGGTTCCTATTATATGTACAACAGATCTGTTTTATCTTAACATGTTGCATACATATGCTCCCCATGTTGTATTATACCTTTCCATGTTAGCTCAATTTGTGCAGTGGTATACTGTGAGCAAACTGGCTTACTGTTGTAGGAAACAGTGAAAAGCTTAAATTTGTTATGCCTTCTACAGTGGAAACAGGCTTAGCGTCGATTGATGGTCATCAGTAGTCTGGACAATACTTAGTGGAAAAAAATCCACCTGGAAACTTAGCTTTATCTGTAGCATGAGGTTTAGACTCACCGAGCTAACTTAAAGAGCAGAGTTTGACTCTGGTATACGGAGCATTTTCCAAAGAGAGTCAGACTGTGATTATTATAATATTTATCATAACTTTAAGAATACTTAGGAATGACTACTATAAATATGTTGCCTGGGAAAATAGCATGAATAATCGCTACTAAAAATAATCTTTTATACATAGTACATGTGAGACATGCTTCAAGGGAAATCACAAGTTAATTGTATGTACAATACTCTTCCTTTACTCTATACTCCAGTAGCACAGCATGTTTAAGTACCTTTGTGTGAGGAATACCGTACTACTGTGGGTGATGGCAACAACTGAGCAGGTTTTGCCATAGAACATGAGCAGCCATTCATCATCACTCTGCATTGCTGTGTGATGTCAAACTTTGCACAAAGGCTGAGGGCAGAAACTGAAGGCTTTCTAATGGGCTATTTCTGGCTATGTGTGTTTTTATTTTTTTGACCACATTAAACGTGAAAATGGGGTTGGCAGGAAGGTGGTGAAATGGTGGGGAGTGCAAACAGGAGAATGTGGGAACGAATAGAGGAATTTGCAGGAGGGTAGTGGGAGGGAACCATAGCTAGCCAGTTTCACAACATAAATGTAGAAATGTAGCCAGAATTTGCTATGTCACTACATACAAGGGTAGGTGACAACAGAATAAATAAACACAGATAAGGTGGAGAGCTATGTATGGGTCATTATTTTTTGTGGGACAGGTGCCTATTTTTTTCTTTTAAATGGAGAGGAATGTTGGGGATGGTACTTGGGTAGGAAGGTTAGGATGGGAAGCAGGCACAAACATACAGGACAAACAAGACAGACAAGAATGGTGATGGACACAGAAGTTTGGGTGGGACACCATAACTGGGGATAGGTAGGGGACATCAGAACAAGCCTAAGAACAGTGAGAATCTAGTTCTCATCCTCAGAATTGTTATAACTCTCTTCTGTCTTGGTTTCCTATGTCAGTGCTTGATCCACCAGCCCAGTCAGCTCTCGGTGGATAACAAAATCAATCACCACCTCTACTAATACTACTCTTGGAGGGTACCAGCGCACCAGCTGCTGGGGCAGACCTACCTGATGCAGGTAGGGCAGGGGTTGTGGAGGCAGCACTGACAAGTTTGGACCCTGAAGTGCTAGGTGTCAGTGCTCAACCTGTGGAGGGATGGCAGAACAATCAGCAATGGTTGGTCTACCTCTTTGTGCTGCATGTCAAGTTTTTGTAAGCAGAAATATGACAACAAAATATTTTTAAGCCATGTACAATATCCCCCTCCCCCCAAAAAAATAAGAGACAAAGGTGTGGGGTGAGAAAAAAAAGAGAGAGAACTAGATCTATGGCATATCATCTGACTATAAAATTTCAGAAAATAAACAGTTATGATTATCCAGGCTATACACCTTTGCCACATCCAGGTATGATAGGAAGGACTTACTGTGTTGTACCATTAATCATTTGTACTTATATGATATCAGTGGTACAACTATTTATTGCTATCGTACATACAATTACAATACTTACTAAGGTTACAGTAATACCGGATTCATACATACCCTATGCCTCTCTGAGGTGATTTAACCTCTCTTGCTGCATCTCACGGTTCACTGCAATGTCTTCAGCAACTTTCCAACAAACAAACTGCAGCACAGATGGTAAATACCTCAATCCACACAAAGCAGAAAAGTAACTCATAAAAGGATTGAGTCAATGTGATGAATAAAATATACAGTCCTTTTAATAGTAAAAAATGTGAGCACTTTTGCAGTATGAGTACTGCTTCATCAGACATAACAAAACAACAGACACCACTGTTTAAATAGTAAAGTGAAAACATTACATCCAATATGGTGTGTACTATAAAATAAAGTGACAAGCACGTATATAAAAACTTTAAAACCTAATGCATTCAAATCTCATAGTAGCTGTTAGTGACCATAACAAAAACTACCTGTACAGCTCCATTTGTTTCAAAAAGGACTTTAATGAAATGTTTTCATTTAAACCTTTACCCATATCTGCTTGTAACCTCAACATCCATTTAACATCTTGTGCTTCTGTATAACTCTGTCACCACCGCTGTTACTACCATACACTCTCTGTATGACCACGAATTTAAACTCCTGTGATGACCCAACAAGGGCATTGTGCTTCACCAATGCATTATTCTCTGAATTGGTGTTAATGCCATATATGTGTTCATGAATACGGTCCTTTAGCCTACGGTTGGTCTTGCCAATGTAGAAACTGAAACATGTCTGACAAACAGCCAAATATATCAAATTGGCTGTATTACAGTCTGCTTCTATCCTAAAAGTGTAGATCTTACCCATGTCTGGGTGTGTGAATATGCCTGTGGTATCTATATAAGTGCAGTACCGGCATTTATTACAGGGTTGCATGGTACCTAGTGTATGCCCTGTACTAGTCTTGTTGTCATTTCAGTAACATAACATGCACTTGAGACTTCTAAGTTTTAAATGAAAAAATTAGAGTTATCTCCCACTGTTTTCCTGATTTTCTTATTGCTGGTCAGCAGTTATACTACAGAGAACAAGAGAAGAAGTGACGCAAAAGCATATTGAATAATAGTGTTGGCTGTGTCCTGCATTCTGTCGAGTTTAATACTGATGGGTCAGTATACTTACACAAGTGAGGGATGTCAGCAGTTCTAAATTCATCCACCCATCATCTAAGGAAGCCCTTCTGGTGCAGTTTCAGGTCACTACTGTAGTGATGACAATTCTCTCCAGTGCATTTGGATGCCTGTTACCAGCTGATCCCAGTGGTCAGGGACCTGGGTACATACATAGCAGCCTTACCTTCTACCACCATGTGGCCACAGTGGTGAGGAAATCCTTTTATGTTGTGCAACTTGTATGTCATCTAGATCCAAAGAGGTCATTATCCCACTGTACTCCACCCTTATCAGACCAATCATAGAGTACAATGCTCCCTTTCCTATGTACCTGACCAGGCATATGCAGCAACTAGAACAACCTCAGAAGTTCCTTACAAAAAGAATAGAAAGTATAACAAAGTATAACAAACCTGTCTTATGCAGAGTGCCTTAAAGCTCTTTCCCTGTACTCGGTCTTCTATAGATTGCTGAGGGGTGATCTATGCCTGGCTTACAAGGCATCCACAAACCCCACACACTTATGAATCTCCTACATATTTGTAAGTGAAATAGTACCAGAAATAAAATGCCTAGGGATCTGAATTTTGTCTAAGCAGAACATGCTTGAGAGACAGATATATGTTCCAGAGACTGCCCCTCCTTTAGAACAAGGTTCCCATCCACATGAAGCTGAGCTTGTCTATTACCCAGTTTAAGTGCAACCTAGACCAATTGATTGAAATAGGAAATTTACACTGGACCTGACATCCATGTCCCTCAAGGAGAGAGGTAGCTTATAAATTCCTGTCTCTCAATATCCTATTCAGATACAGGGCATCATTATTCTTTCAGGAAGCTTGGCTAGGCTTAGAAAGGCCCCCTCGGTCATTAGCCTAATAACAATCTATGAATCTATTATAGATAAACTGAAGTCAGTATGAATGGAGATTTACTCCACATAGGCCTGTATATGTGTGTGAGATTAGGAAGTCCTATGAAATGCATTCCTGTGAAAGAGGCAGTATTACTGTTTGTAAATGTATGTCAGATGGGTAGACTTTCATGAGTTGATTAATACAGGCTGGGGTATGATGCATACATACCTCACTTCACATACCGTCCTAAACAGAGTATTGGGCTGTATTTGGAGAGAAGATGATTTTAACTTAAGTTTTCTGCCCATCCTTGATATGAAAGTTTGTTTTTATTCCATTATCAAATATATCCTGCATAAACAATTACACACATTCAAATGTGGTTCACAACTAAATTAGGAATGACATATGCTACTTAGAAAAATTAATTTATCAAAGCATTTTTGAGACATGTTACGATAAACATAATTATGATAGCTATTTGTATACATTGTTACCTTCCTAATCAAAGTGTTGTTAGACATTGCATTCTGATACCCATTGTAAAAATAAGTGCTTTCTAGATTTGAACATTGTATCCTATCTCTAAAATCAGTGCACTTACATCTTGTGTCACAGAGACAGTTACAAAACAGGTGGATGTTTTCCACTCAGTTCTGTCCAGAGTGCTGATGCCTGTTTGCACAAAAGACTTCCCAAATAAAATGTTTCACTTTTTTTCCCTAAGCAGGTAAGCTTGATTGCATGTCTCTCAGTAGCAAGCAAGTATATTAGGCAGGAAAAAAAGCATATAAAGTTCTGATGAAAGCAAGTCATAAATCTGGAGTAATAATTTATGCATTCCCTTCACAGAGTATGGATTTGAACCTCAGAGCAATTCTGTTAATGTGTCAGAGTCAGTGCAGTGCCACAGAAAGAGGTATATATCATCTGCACATCACTCACTTAATAGTAATACGGCACAGTGGTGACAAAACCATGTCTGTTATGGAGATCACAGAAATGACAATGTTCACTCTTTCTTTCAACTGTGAGCCCTGTTTGCACTCTGTTAAGCAGTGTTAGAATTACAAAGACAAAATATATATATATAACAATTTATATTTCACACACCTTGGGCAGTGGACTCTCATTCACTGCTTTAAAATGCTGCCACTCAAGTGCATTCTGCCAAAATGTGTGCAAATGAGGAACAAAAAAAAAAGAAAAGAAAAGTAATAGACAATTGACAGCAGTGACAAAGGTAGGAGAAAAGGCAGGATTATGAAGTTTCATAGCTATGTTTATGTGGTACAACCTGATCATATGCTCAGAAAAATACGCATTAACTCTGTCAGAACACTATGTGGATTTGAACCCTCAGTTCAGTGCAGTAACAATGCAGACTCAGTTGTGATTCTTATCCCTCTTTGCCAACAACACAGTAGCAGAAAAAATATTTTAATTTGCTTGAACATGTCTAGATCAATGTGATATTGACAAATACTTTAACAATAGCCCACACCATATTAATGTCAGGTTGCCAATACTGTCAGCTATTTCTTCTCTTTATTTTCTAAGCATCTTCCCCTCCTTTCAGTTTAACTACATAAATGCAATGTCATGGCTATGTGTTTGCATCTTTGTTAAAATGTGTAATGTAGCTGATCAACATTTCAGACACATTTTAAGAAGAGGATGGACAGTGTACTCTTACTACAAGGATATCAGTCTTGTTGAGGTTGTTCTCATAGCTCTCTGCATGACACAAACACTTCAGGGACAAGAGACACTTCAGTAATGCTTGTGGTTTTACTCAGACAATCAGTATTACTTGCAAGCTGTTAGCAACTAGTAATTGTCATTGCTCCTCTCTGCAGTCCTAGGGAGTGTACATGCAGTCATGTAGCTACTTATGTCATGTTTACATCCCCAACACCAAGTGATCTTTTTGGTATTTAGGAACTGTAATGATTCCACACCTTATTTGCATATTCACAGCACTCAGAGGGCTAAATTTACACACTATAAAGATAAAGGAGTAGGAACTGGAAGGAGGGGAGACTGGTAGGATACAGACAGACCTTTACTGCTAGTTACTTGGAGGATATTGTTCTACGAATTACTGCACTATTTCATAAGGTGCATTTGTCCTCTTCATAAACTGCTTTCATTTTCATGTTTTGAATATACTTCAATATGCAATAGAAAAATAATTTTGACATTTATGCAATTTTAAAAATTCACTGCTGATATACTGCACGTGTCAGTTCTTGCTGTACTTTCCACATTAGTATTGTTAAATTCCAGCATTATGTTATCATTTGCTAATGGAATTTCACCAGGTACAGTAGGCAACTCTATTATGTTTATCATCCAATTCAAAGGATTGTGCATATGTAGCTAAAGGAGGTGTTAGGCTTCTCAGATGGCCCCTGGTGACCTACACAGCAGTGGAGAGACCAATAAGAATTGTATGGGCAGTTAGACTTTGAATTTTTGCCTAGTTATTGATAATACTGCCATCAAACAGACATTTACATAATTGCTGTTGTCATTACAGGCATGTTAACAGAATGGATGTAATGCTAATGTGTTAATGTTTCTTTTTTGGGGGGACTCCCTTACCTTGTGTATACTCCAAATGAGCATTGTGTGTTTATTTGTTTTATGTTGAGGATGGGTGTACAGATTTGGTTTGAGGAGAATGCTTTCCATATGTGCTACAAATGTTTTATTATTCTGGTTCATGGCATACAGGATTATGGCACCCTGTTCCACGAAAGCCAAAATTCTGTGGTGCAGAGAAAGAGGTCAGCACTGAAGCCTTATACTGCCATGGATCCTTCCTGCTTGATAGAGGCAGAGGTAATGTGTCGGCCAGAAAAAACATATTCCAGCAGGTGGGTCACTGACATAAATTCAGTGGGCAGATGTGTTAGAAATTATAATTAGGTGCAGCCCCATAACACTGATATGATTACACCTGCATACAGAAGGGCAGCTGTGATAGCACAAAAACAGATGTCTGCAGGTGGGGGTCCTGCTATGGAACCATCACTCACTGAAAATAAGCATTTTCTGTCCACTGTCAGAGATCCAGACAGCCGAGCAGAGGGTTCACACAAACTCCTTTATGTTGGTGCTGATGTGGATAGCTGGCCAAGTGGATCCCAAGAGGAAATACCAGGTATGCTATATATAAGGCATGTAATGCCATTCTAGACATCTTTGTGTTACTGCTTCTGCATCTAAAAACATCAAAACGTACCTTACAAGAGAGGAGTCCAGTAGAGATTATGTTGGGGGGAATGGTCAGTCTCATTGATTCGGAGATATTTCCAATGGAGAAGATCACAGAGCATTATTCTCTTGTCCTTGTATCATTTGCATTGTGATGCTTATTAGCCTTCCTTCACCTTTTTCCAGGGACATCAGAATTACCATATGAAAGACCACCTGCAGAGCACAAACTTTCTTTGATTAGTAATAACGATTACTTAGAGGTCAGTCTGAGGAGAGAGTAAAAAGTGTTGTATTCCTTTAACATCTGAAACTGTTTAACATGAGTGTTTAGAGCTATGTTTGAATAATTTCTTCTCACTATTTCTCTCCTGCTTGTGTTTATTCATTATTATCTCAGGTGATCCTGACTGTGGCAGTATAGAATTTGTACCACCTGATGTCAGAGTACCTGTACAGCTGCAACATCCTCTGGTGTTAACCGACGTGGCTGTGCAAGACTCTGCTCCCATAGTGGCACTACTTCCACTGCTCCATCAGTGATTGAGGTATTCACACCCAGACATGGTAGGCCATGGGGTTGTGGTCCTAGACGTAGTCCTGAAGAGAGTTCATTCAGCAGACATTACTCATGTTTAGGCAGTACCCCAACTTCGAACCGGGGAAATGGAAGTGGCAGTACAACTCATGGCAGAGGCAGTTTCATGTGGTCACAAGTGATGATGCTGAACTTATAACTCTTATCATGCACAGCTCATAGCTGTCCAACATAGCAGGATGTAGTGGTAGTATAGAGCTTGATTGTGTTCATGTGGACACAAACACATTTCACAAAAACTGCCCATACTGGCCCACACTTATGCAAGCTAAGAAAACCATAATGTTAATTGGGATATATTTGTTAGTGGCCCTGAGATATTTCCTACTTGTAATGCCATGGTGGTATGGCGGTAGCGTTGTTACCTCACAGAAAGAGGTTCTTCCGTTCGATTCTCGGCGTGGCTTGGGAGTGCCTTCTTTGTTGAGTCTGCATGTCCTCCCCGCAGTTGGTAGCGTTCAAAAGACATGGGTGTGTAAATGGGCATTGCTTCATTGAAGGTTGGGCGTCGAGCTGGCACCTCGGCGTTATGTAAAAATCTACTGCCAATCATTAGCGGACCGGAGTTCCGCTGTGGTGACCCCTTACCGGGAAAAAGCCAAAAGACAAGACTGAATGTTCAGTGTTTCTTCCTCACACACACTCACTACTTCAGTGTTAGCCTTGGCCTACTGCTCCCCCTCCCCCACACATACACTTTGCAAATGATGATGATGACTGTGCCATGCCCTTTGTTCATTTGGGTTTGACTTAGGGTTGTATATATATGTCTGATGCACAGAGTGGATAGTTAAGAGAGTCTGTCTCAGTATATTGATTATATGCATATTTAGTACATAACAGGATTGTGGGTGGTCCTGTAAATACTCATTTAAGAAGTTTTATTTTCCATTTAGTATTTTAATTCATGTATTCAAATCAGTGATATTGCATTCCTGCGTTTTGCTGTACTTGTGAAACTATTGATATAACCATTTGTTGACTGTTTTGTGTACAGTGGGTAAGTGATTGGCTTGATGCCAATTATTGTGTACAATGCATACCTGTATATTGCAGGTATCATTCCTATAAGCCAAGAATGCCATTGGTGGACACCTCACACAGGTTCTGATTGAGTATATTTATGACTGACAGTATGCAGGTAGTTCATCTTCTAACACATTTGTTCATATAATACAAGTTCCGCACTTACCTTGATATTATTGCTTTGGGGCTGTTTCTGAGTGATACTATCCAAATACAGACATTAGATGGGTAAGTAAAGTGTGTGGGCAGTGGATGGCATTACTTTTACTGTTTGTATGTGATTAGGTTGTTATGTGCATTCCTTTGCTGGTGAGTGTGTGCGCTATCATTTCCCTCTTAATTGCTGAGTGTGCACGCTAACCTTTGAGTCTTAGTTAGTATGTGTGTGCATGCGTGCGCGTGTGTGCACATGCTGTCCTTTGCCTCTTAGCTAGGGTAAGGACATATTGTGCATGCTTACGTCTGCTGGCTACCTCTGTAGTTGGATGTTTTTCCTCAGAATCCTCGTCTATGTGTGCTGGATGTGCTGACCCTGCCTGTGATCCAGGAATGTGTGGTCCTGCGCCTTGCTGTCCCTGTTGTAATTGTTTCCTTAATATGATATTGTGCAACATGGCACAGACTATGAAAATTTTTATGCAAGTGCCTAGGCTGTACTGCAGGGCACCCTCTGATATGTCTTGACAGGGAATTGTGACATTAGCATGCCAAACAAATGCTCTATTATGTTTCTAGTTTGAGCATGGACATCATTGTATTGTTCTTCTATGGGTGTGTTTGTGCATTTCTGATGGGTTTCATGAGCCATGGTTTCATCACATAACTTGCATCACCCAGTAGATGGCCTTGTAGAACATCACCCCTAGCAAACCTTGTGTAAAGCTGTGAGGTGTGCCATGTGTGTGGATCATGATAAATGCCTGGGTTGCCTGCACAGACATTAAGGTTGATCCCTCATGCATTACAGGCAGCCTGGCAGTTGACTGAGTGGAACACCTTCCTGTTGATGTATGTCCTTCCCTGTTCACTAGGCAGTGCTTTTATTTCTATGTGAGTGTAGTCTTTGGATCCCAAGACTTCAGGGAAGTGTGCTAAAACATATAATTCCTGCATTGTTCTTGATGTTCTTTGTGTTTCACTGTTGCAGTCATTACATTTGGGTAATCTGCTGGCAGGTTGCCCTCAGTCAGCCTGATTAACAAAGTCTTGGTTCCTGCGTCAGTTGGTGTCCCTTCTTCCATGACATCAGGTCGTCAGGGGTATAAAGCATGCAGCCGATGCCATTACATCAGTCTTTCTTGCCGCGCGGTGCCCAAAGCAGAAGCAGTTCACAAGTGCCGGTCGACTGACTCCTGAAATTTTCATTTTTGAGTTTTAAAACCGAAGTCTTCAACTAAAAGCTAAGTAAGTACCCCATTGGGGAAACTTTTTCTTGCTCCTTACCGATGTCAGTAAAAGTTAATAATTGTATTACTTGTGGGAAGCAAATACCTCCTAAGGATTTTCATTTGTACTGTATTCCTTGCCTAGGCCCTGACCAC
>NC_056728.1:1665074869-1665109139 GCF_019279795.1 Protopterus annectens | reverse complement strand
ACTGAAAATTTCTAAAGCTTTCTTGAAAGGTACTTTCCTACTAAGACCTTCCATTAGAGACCGAACTCCTACATAGGGCATCACCATTATGCTGCAAGTTCTGATTCAGTTTACATTTGACCTTGCAGCCATGGCAGACCTAAACTTCCTTATTTTGAAAACAATTTTTCTAGTGGCAGTGACATCAGCCAGACAAATTTCAGAGTTACAGGCATTCTGATGTAAACCTCTCCACTTGTTTTTTCACAAAAATAGTCTTCCTTTGGACCATTTACTTCTTTATTCGTAAGGTGACATCAAACCTAAACTAGTCCGTAAACTTACCGGTGTTTTTTCCCAGATTCCAAACAAAAGGATGATCACAAACTGGCTCTCAGACAGATCCCACAAAGTAAGAGTAGCGGGATCTATGTCCGAATCCAGACCAGTAACGAGCGGTGTGTCTCAGGGCTCTGTTCTGGGGCCCCTCCTGTTTGGCATAGCACTGATGGGCTGTGGCTGACCCAAGTTTGCGGACGACTGCAAACATAGAGTCTCCGGCCAACATGGATATCCTCCAGAAGGGCCTTAATGAGACTGATGCATGGTGTCAAACCCATGGTCTTAAGCTAAATGCTAAAAAATGTGTAATAATCCCCTTTGGAAAAACAGAGTACCCGCGAACTACCACATAGGAGGTAACCCCCTGAAATCTGAAGTAGTAATAAGGGATCTAGGGACCCAAGTAGATAGTCAGCTTTCCTTTGATAACCATGTTGCCAAGGTGGTTAGAAAATTCTTCTATGTGACCCATCTGATCATGAAAGGGTTCGCATCAAGATCTAAGGATGTAGTGGTGCCCCTCTACTCTTCCCTCATCAGACCCATTATTGAGTACAATGCACCAATTGGAATGTACCTGGCTAGGCATCTCCAGCAGCTGGAGAGACCACAGAGGTACCTCACTAAGAGGATTACTGGCCTCAAATAGTTGCCCTATACAGCACAATTGAAAAAACTAAGGCTTTTCTGTGTTGCATACCGCCTTCTCAGAGGCGATCTCTGTCTAACATACAGAGCCATGTCCAACCCAGAACTGTTGAACATGCTCCATCTTAGCAAAACCAAATCCACTCGAGCTACACGCTCTAGGGATATAAACCTCAGCACAGCAATGAATAGAACATGCTGGAGGGATAGATTCCCTTCGCAAAGGCTTCCCTTGCTATGGAACAAGGTCCCGATCTACATAAGACAGAGCCCCTCAATATCACTCTTCAAGAGGAACCTTGACGAGTGGATTGGTAACAGAAAGTTCACACCAGGGATCATGCCAACAGCTCTACTAGATAGGGGCCAAGGGTATTAGCTGCTAGAATGTCCTTCCTTGATGCAGCCCAGTTTGACAGCTTGGGATTATGTTCCATATGTTTGAAACAGACAAAAATAGACCATATTGGATACAAAAGTTATGTACTTAGCATAACGTTAGAGCCATGTTGTCTTTTTTTTTTTTTTTTTTTTTTCATTTCAACCCCCCTCCCTGCAACCCTCTTCCAGATTGTCATATATAGCTTTGAGATGGTTAAGTAGACCAGTTATTCCATGTCTCTGCACGGTCATGTCAGACTGCACCCTTTTTTCCTCAGCAGCTTGGAAATACTAATTGGTGGGAGCCTCTTATGTAGCATTATCTAGTTTCTGGAAAGTGGTGAGAGGGGCAAACTCATTGAGTAGCTAAGGTGGAGTTCAAGGAGTTGTGGGTAGGGGAGGAGTCAGAGCTCTGGATCTGAAAAAGCTTCAAAGTCTGTGCTGAGGTTCAATCAGGCAAACTCGTATGTTTGAACCAGACAAGAATCGGACAACATGGATGTAACATTATGGTAAGTACATAACTTTTGTGTTTACACTGATCGTAAGCAAATACAGCATATTACTTGACAGTACTTCTGTCATTTTAGATCGGTGATTTTTTCATAGTAGTAAAAAAAAAAACAGCAGGGGTAAGACACTTTTATCCACAGATGACCTCCATACCCATCAATTACAGCCATTTTACTGACTCTATACACCTCAAATGTCTGACTGGAGTAAAATTATTATAATAGCAGTAATCTCAGTAAGTTTATTTCACACATGCACACAGAGTGATCAGATAAAGGTATTCCATGTTTGTTCATACAAATGGATACCAGTAATGCTGCAAAGCCAGATTGGTCACGGTTTAAAGTGTGCAAATGACCAGGTCAGTTACTTTCATCCACAGATGTCAGTCACCGCCACCCAGCAGTTGGGTATAGCCATGTCTGTATATATGTCAGACATCTGTGCTAAAAAATGATGGCTATGTAATGCATTTCAGCTTTGTTCTAAACAAAAGGTAGCTTCATACAAGTCACTCCTGCAGGGCCAGAATAATGAGCAAACAAAAGTAGACAGTCATTTTGCTCCTCTGATAGCCCCACTTTGTCTATGTATATCTCAGACTTTTATAAAATTAAAAAAAAATACCCTTTTGCACAAGAATCTGGGACAAAGACCTGACCTAGCCATCCACTGAACCTATGTCAACGTCAGGAATATTTTTAAAATATTGTTGTCATATACTTGGAAAGTTGCTAGAACTCATGGTTTAGTATTGGTATGCATTTCTTAATGATACAAAGTCTGAAGCTCAAGTGACTGTTATTATTTAGTCAATTCAACCCTCAACAATTTAGTTATGTACTTATTTCTTTTATTTACTGGGAAAGTCTGTCTGGGTATGAGAATTTTTGTTCTTAGCAGAGGTGAAGGATGCACTGTTGCCTATTTTTCTGTTTGCTAAAAGTTTGAATTCTGAACATTGTCCCCCTCATTTTTGATCAATAAAGGGACTGAATTTTCTGTGTATTGGGTATCATAGCTGAGCCATTAACTCCCATCTGCAGTTGACACAAAGTTTATTGCACTGGACACCCTTGCTCAACTCCGTTCAGGTCAACTTGGCACAAGGGTACCCAACTGGTTTTACATGTTTGTAATTTAGCATAAAAGGTACTGCTTGCACATGCTTGAAGTTTTGTCTTGGGGAATTGGACAAAACTCTTGTGGATAAATCATGCTATGTGTACTGTAGAAGAAAAGTAAAACTGGGCAGTATAGCGTATCCTTTCAACTGAAAGTTGTATTAAGGCACTGGAAAATAGAGCCCCTCAGTAAATCTGATGTTTAAGATTGAGGTGGCTTGACTTAAAGCTGGAAATGGATTCGCTAGGGGTAAGAAAACCTTTTATTTACTGGTGCAGTAGGAGGATACTGGCAAGATGTACATCATCAAAAGACTCAGTGGCCTTAAAGTATCTGTGAACTGTATGGTAGATGGAAGGAGCAGATTCCTTCACCACAGAAGAAAAACAAAATCTGGCTGCATGGGCTGCCTATCAGTTTCTGTATTTAAAGATTTATTGCCATGGGAATTTGTTCCTGCCATTATAAGTCATGATGTGATGCCGTATTGTGTTCTATGTATTTGTCGCATGTACCTACACTAATCTGAGGCTGCATTTACTGTTGCTATTAGTTAATACTGGTACCGCTACAGCTCTTACACACTTGCTTCACATTTCTTCTGCTGCTCATCCTTCATATTGCTTAGCGACTTACTCTACTGCTGCATGTGTGGCTGAAAGTGTGAGGTCCTGCTCGTAGCACTTTTTGCTTAGCTGTATTCTCTCAGTTGGGTGTACTTTTCTATGAACCCTAGGGTTGCGGTCCTTGCTTTCTCTTATTAATACTCTTAAGCTTTCAGTAATACGCTCTCTAGCACCCTTCCTGCTTTCACTTACCAGCACTCTAATACGCTCTCTAGTTCCCTTCCTGCCTAGCCCAACTCCTTTCATCTTTATCTCTCCCTCTGTGCCTCCACATTTCCTCTCGTGCCTTTCTAAATTATTGTCCTTTCTCCTTTTATTTTTTCAGGCTTCTACCTCGGTTGAGCCCTCTTTTAACTACAAAAGAAGTAAATAAAGGATCGCTACTACAGTTACAAGACCTCCCTCCTCCAGCTACATGGTGAAGATGCCTTCACTGCTCAACAAGCCCTTCAGTGCAGTTATCCCTATATCTTACAGAAAACACTGTGTATGTAGCCTACTCTAAGTAATATGCTAGTTTTCTCTTAATTCATTAATTCCTATATCATAGACCTTGCCTTCTGCGTGATAGCAGCCACCCGCAGCCCGCTTGCTCCACCTGCCCCTACAGATTAATCTCTTGTCTCCTTGTGCTTAAGCAGGTTACCCTCCAAGCAAATCCCTTTCTTGTTGCTTTTTAGACACTAGGTGGCAGCACTCACCTGGTGTATACTTTTTCACTAGTATGTGCTTCCCCAACTAGCTAATACAATATCTTAAATAATTTTTAGTGAGTACTTTTCTGTTCTTCTTCCCTACTTTTTCTTTATCCAACTCACACCCTCAACACTGTCTCCTGCCCACAAATCTTTTTCTCTTGGATTTTTACAGAAAATCCTCCTCTACAACACCTATGGCTCAGCTTGAGTCACTTTGAATACTGATTGTTTTTATAACTTTTCTCTCCCTTTGGTTCAACCTGCTCCGTTCGCCCTGCGGGCTCACTCAGCTCCCCTACCTTACCCCCAAATCTCACCCACCCCCACTGGTGATACATTTATTCTTACCAATAGTCTCCTCCCCTCTTCTTCCACTCCACTCACAGTCCTCCTCTCCCTGTCCCTCCTCTTCTCACCCCTCCCCTCAATTAAAAGCCACACCCCTTACAACCATTCACTATACTGTACTCCTCTCCCTTTCCTCATTCTGTACCTTCTACCTCTCCTACAGTATACCTTCACTATACCCCCCTCTCTACTCTATCTTATAAATCTACACCACCTCACTATGAACTTTCCACTACTACCTACCCTTCTCAACCCCTCTACCACCCTGTTAACTCTAATTCTACTATACCTTACTACCTCCTGTTCCTCCACTCCTCTTCCCCTTCTCTCATGTCCCACTGCACCTCTTCCAACCCCCATTTCACCTCCACAACACCTCACTTCCATACTATCTCACCCTCATTACTCCAGCCCAACAACTTTTACTACTTCAAACTAAAGATCCTACCCACCTTAACGAAACACAACTTCCCTAAACCTCCTACATATCATCCCCAACACTCTAAAGGAAAGCTAAATCACCTACTACCTTCTTTCTTCAGCTACCTAATTTTGGCAGGTGATATACACCCTAATGCTGGACCTAGTACCACTTACAATGCCCTCCCTCCAAATATTGCCAAAACTACCAGCCTCAGAAGCCTTAAATTGGTTACTCTCAATGCCCAAAGTTTATGAAATAAAACTTGCTTCCATGCCTGGCTCAACCAGAACCAACCTGACATAGTAGCCATCTCCGAGACTTGGTTAAAACCTTATATCTCTGATTCAGAAATTCTACCCCTTGGTTACTAAGCCATTGGATATGACCGCCTGAATAAAAGAGGTGGAGGTGTAGCCTTGATATTCTCTAACATACTCCCCATTATTCCATACCCTAATCCCATCCCTCAACTTAACAATGCTGAACGTGCAGTAGGTGTGCTACAAATGAACAATCACAAAAGTATCTGCATCATTTCCCTCTATATTCCCCCAGGTAAGAACACTACTGCTTTAGAAGAAATCCTCCATTGGGCCTCAACTAATATTAACCTTGAGACCTACATTCTACGTGACATTACCTTAGACTGGAACAAAATTAACAACCAAAATCCCTCCATTTCTGTCAACCTCTTCAACTTCACTCAATTTACTAACTCTATCACCAGACCCAACAAAACCAATCCTCCAGGATCCACTCTGGGCTGGATCCTAACTACCCACCCTAACAACATATTAGACTCCGGCATCCTTCCTGACTAGTGAGCACCTGCCTGCCATTATCCTCCGAGCAACCCATTCTTCCCCTCACCAGCACCTTTATATACATACTCATAACCTTACAAACGTCAACCCTACTACCCTCTCTAACACCCTCAAACAAACTAATTGGAACACTCTAAATACACTCCCTCTTGACAACACAGTTGATTACTTAAATTCTAACTTCCTAAATATACTTAACACCCACGCCCCTCCACGATCTAGAAGAGTCAAACCTAACCCTGCACCATGGCTAACCAAGGAAACCAAAAAATGTATGCAACAACGAGATAAATGCTGGAAACTTTCTCAGTGCAATAAACATCCTGAAACCCTCCTTAAATATAAGCAACTCTGTAACCTCACCAAAAGACATATAATCAAGGATAAACAATCCCACTATCTGAAACTCCAAACCAACCACTCCACAAACCCCAAACAATTCTGGAACTCCATCAAATCACTCCTTCACCCAGGCACCAAAAACAACCCCTGCCCTGATACTACTAAAACCGATCCAGAAATTACCACTCTTTTTAACTCCTTTTATCAACTCTATAGCTGAACTAAGTCCTTCCCAAATACTCTACCCCCTCAGTCTAGTCACTCTACCCCAGCCTCTCAACCCAACCCCCCCTACTTTCGAACTTAAACCTATTCCTACCTCCTACATAAAGAAATTCCTCAGCAAGCTAAAACCATGCTCCAATGCCCCATATAACATTCCCTCAAAATTCCTAAACAATTGCTGCAGATGGCATTGCCCTCCCCATTAGTATCTTGATCAATATATCCATACAAGAATCTTAATTCCCCAGCTTTGGCGTGCTGCCTTTATACACCCACTCCACAAGGGTGGCAAAAATAATACCTCCAGCTTTCCCCCCCATAGCCATCCTTTTCCCCAATATCAAAAATATTGGAAAAATGCATTCAAACTCAACTAATGCCCTTCCTTACCACAAACCATCTAATCTCTCAAACCCAACATAGCTTCCGCCCTGGCCACAGCACAATTACTGCTCTTCTGTCATTCTTAGACATAGTCAACCACTCCCGTGACTCTGGAAAATTCATCTCTACTGTGTTATTAGACCTCTCCAAGGCCTTTGATACTATTTCCCATGCCCTTCTTCTTAACCACCTTGCTAATCTAAACCTTTCTTACAACTCCCTATCCTGGTTTTCAAGTTACCTATCTGATAGATCTCAAGCCGTAAAATGGAAGAGAGGCTCCTCAGACTTCCTTCCCACTCCTACTGGAGTTCCCTAAGGATCTATTCTTGGCCCAATGCTGTTTAATATCTTTGGGATGGCCGAGTGGAAATCATTGACAAACACTAAAATAGTACAATATGCTGATGACTCCACGTTAATTTGCTGTGCCACCAACCTCCCAGAGCTTCAATCATATACTCAAACCGCCTTCTCTGCCACTGAGAACTGGATGTTGCAAAACCATCTATCTCTAAATGCTAACAAATCCAAAATACTACTCTTCACTCCCCTCACAATCCTCCCCACTCGACAAAAATTCTTTCAAAATTAGAAGTCACAACAATTCTACTATAGAAATCGTTCCCTATGCCAAACTACTTGGGGTCACCATAGATGAACACCTAAAATTTGACACACATATCCAACTAAACATCAAGAAAACCCATCAACAACTCAGCCTACTATACAGAAACATCCACTATCTCACTCCTTCTACTAGAAAAACCCTTGCCACTACTTACTTTCTCCCTTCTCTGTTGTATGGTGCACCTATTCTAACTAACCTATCTGCGTCCATCTCTTCCAAAATGGAAAGTTGTTGAAATAAAATTTCCAAATTTGCCATAAAAGCCAAATACTCCTCCCACCATTGCTCTGCCTTTCACTCACTTAACTGGCTAGAATTTCCTAACCATCTCCACTACCTCAAACTCTCTACTGTCCATAGGCTACTATATGCCCTGCTCTTTCCAACATCCTACAACCATACATCCTTGACAGGCCACTTAGGTCTTCCCACCTAAACGTTATCACATTCTACAAACCAATCCGGCCTGCTGGACGGCACCTCCTGTCCCTTCTCCCTAGCTAAAAAATGGAACTCTCTCCCTCCT
Source organism: Protopterus annectens (assembly GCF_019279795.1). Classification (NCBI taxonomy): domain Eukaryota; kingdom Metazoa; phylum Chordata; order Ceratodontiformes; family Protopteridae; genus Protopterus; species Protopterus annectens. The sequence goes on along the minus strand of NC_056728.1, from coordinate 1,665,101,123 downwards.
TCTCTACGAACTATTGAAAACATTGACAACTTCAAATCACATCTTCATTCTTACTATCTCTATAACTGGACTTGCAATTGCACCTTACCCATGTATCCTTCTTCTCTCCTCATTCTAAATTATGTTTTCCCTGCTTCCTCTTTCCCTACTACCTAACTCCTTTGGAAATGACTCTCCTCTAGTCTATCTCATGCACATTTTGTATATATTGTATATAGTTTGCTCACCATGTCCTCCTGAAGGGTACTTTTAACCTGAATATTTAATGTTTGCTATGTAGTGTGGTACTTTACCAATGTATCAGTTCATGTCTGAATCATGAATGCTAACTTTAATTTGAATATTTAATGTCTACTATGGAATGTGGAACTGAACCAATTCTCCAGTTCTTTTCTTTGACTTATAATGTATCTACATCCTTATAACTGCATTTTGCTTATCTTTTATATCTGCATTCTGTATTGTAACTTTAACCTAAAAATCTAATTTGTACTATGTTATGTTGGAGCTTTTCTCCCCGGGCCTTCACTGAAAACAGGCTCCTGAGCCCAGTGGACCCCCCGGTCATCAAACTGAAATAAATAAATAAATTAAATAAATACCATAACTGGTAAATGGCAACATTTAATCACTGTTTTAAGTAGCCCATAGCCTTGACACCTAGTTTAGCTATGCTGTCAGTGTGGAAGTAGATTCCCAAGAGTTAAACAAGTGTTTAGTGAAGCATTATTTTATTTCTTTTATGTTTTTTAGGTTGACCTATTTCAATTGCAGGTAAATACACTAAGACGGTACAAGAGGCACTTCAAATTGCAGACAAGGCCTGGACTGAATAAGGCCCAGCTTGTTGAGGTTTGTATGTTATGTTCAAGCTCTGTGCAATGTTTCCATTTGGCTTTTGATAACACTATATGAAATGTTCTTTATTTGTTACTGTTTATAATAATGTGGCCACTGTTTTGTTGAGAATAATCCTTGGCTTGATTGTTAAACTGCATGTAGACTTTTACCTTTTCCCCAAGACATTTTCCATCTGAGAAACCTCACCCAGTTTTTGCTGCAGTGGGCACAGAGTATTGCAGTTAGACAAAAACAATATAATTCTTAGTACTTGTGCACGTTTTGTATAGAGCCGAGTTCTTGCACAACCTCACTTTACTGCAGCACCCTGAATTCTTTAAAAAGAAAAATCACATCTTGAGGTAGTGACTGTTTTGGGTTGAAGAATTTAAGCATTATTTTATTAGATTGGACTACAGGGACCAGATATCATCCAGGCTCATGGCAAATTGCTAGTCTGACCCCCTTAGCTGCTTAGAATTAGTTGTGCTAAGCTAAGCTACAAACAGTATATCTTCAACACTTAAATCAAACTAAATTCAGAACCCATCTGGATAGAATGAAAAGTACAACTGCATGCATCTCTTCTGTTGTCAGTATTGTAGCACTTGGTACTCATATGCAGTGTAGGAACTGATATATGCAGTGTAGGAACTGCCATAAACGTAGAAACTGTGAATAATTACTTGACACTAGTAATTCAGTCTGAGAGAGGTGCAAATTATCTAGGCATTTTGGAAGCATCTCTGTCAACCAATAAAATGGCCTGGGAGAAAAGCACACATCCACCCACATCTCATTACAACCACACTAAACTGACTTTTGGTGAGACTGCAAAAGTCACTACTAAAGTCTCTTGGGGTTAAGAAGTCATGTCTCAGCAGCTATCCACTACCACATCAGCACCAGTACTTGTACATAGTAAAGACTCACCAGAAGATAGAATTCAAATTCTGTAAGTAAAGACAGTAATGTCTTAGTAATTTTATGACTTATTGTCAGGCACATTGACAGCCTGGACAAAGACAGGGTTGAAGTTTTCTTACTGGAGCCAGGATTCATGATATCATTAGTGCTGTAAAGATCCTCTTACCTGGCAAATGCTATGATCTAATGGTAGCCCATGTGGGTGCAATTGTCTTCAGACACACAACCTTTGTGCAGAGAGACATGTTTAATCTTACCATGCATGTATCCATTGCAGGCATGACACTGGATCTTAGGGGAATCCTTCCTTCACCTTGAATGATACTTGTGTACAAAGAAAAATGATTGGCTTCAACAGTAGGCTTATTAGTTGGTGTCTTTATAGGGGAGTCCAGTATGCACTGGCATGAGATGAGGAGACTAAAGAACTTTGCCAGGAATTAACTGAGCTTCTAGTTCCATAGCTTTCAACATACTGATTAAAGCCCATGCTTTAGTCCCCCATAGTGCCATTTTAAGCAGGGGCCAGCTAATGTGAATCTCGGTGTAGGAGATATCAGTGTAGCAATTTCTAGCTCTAAACTGGACTATATCAAGGTGGCTTTTCTTAACACAAGAAGTATTAACAAGTTGCTTGATCTTGAGGCTGTCTCGCAGTTTGAACATGTACATTTCTGTGTGGTTATTGTAGTTAATGAGATTTGGTTTCAGTCCCATACCTGGGGGGTTTGCACCTGCCATACACTGAGGCCAGATGGAAACTGCAGTGATGATTCTATATTTATTAAGGACCAGATCTCCCTTACATTCCCAGAGACCCATAAATTTAACTCATTATACTCCAACTTCTCCTGAAATAGATAAACTTTCAGCTTGTAGCCTACTACAGGATGCTCTCCATATCCCTTAATGACCATATTAGATTCATAAATGTACTGGAGGAGCTACCTATTTATTAAAAAATGCCTTTATAATGGGAGATTTCAACTACCCATCAGAAGACTGGAGTACCCATACCTCTAAAGTCTGGTATGCCCGGGAATTCTTAGACTTAACTGCATGGTCCAGGGAATTTTTATTTATTAACAAATCAACTGGAGGATATAAACATGTTCTTCCTTAGGTTATTTTTGAGGTATTCCAGCCTGTTGGGTTATCTTGCCAGATAACCTGGATGTCCATCTGGGATACCAAAGCCATATATAGAGACATTTGTCAGATGTATGATGTATGTCAGCTGGCGTAAGGGTACATAAGCATAAAACCTCAGATCATCTCACCTCCAGTCCAACTGCAGGTCTTGCATCCATCAGTCTGTTTAACACGCATGAACGTCTGTATTGTTGGCCTTCACTGGATCAGTTCAGTACCTCATCGGGGAAACCTTCCTCTTTTTTTTGTGTTATTGATGTTTGTTACTCTATATATGTCCGCTAGGAGGGGAAAGTGCAATAGTGGCAGGCAGATTCCCTGCAAGGGTCTCCATTCCTAGTGCCTCTTCCGTTTAGGCGCAGCATACAGTTATGAGAATTGTATTGTTTCCAGTCCTACATACTTAAAACATTATGGACTCTACTTCCTACCCCCAACACTGGAATGGAAACCCACATCCTTAACTGCCTTGCCCAAGTTAAGATGGCAGACCCTTTAACCCCTGACTTTCTGCCAGTCCAAAAGAAGTATTAGAGGCCTAGACCCATGCCTATTTTGACCTTGGAACTCACGGTATGCCTTCTCATATGCCCACTACCACAACTGAGGAGGCCTGTATGGCATCTAAGGAATACACATGCAAAATGACTAATGCTACCAACATGAGAAGAGGGAACCCCATATAATCGCTTCTGATGGACCCGAAGGTATTCCACAAATTTTAGTTTGAGAGGAAATACTAAAGTCTCTAATTGAGATGCATCAGGGGTGGAACCACCACGTCTGGTGAAAACGGATGTCACACTGGAAAAGGAAAAAAAAAAAAAAAGCTTCCTTTCCTCAGACATCCAAGGAAAAGGAGTGGATGGATTTTTCTCAGGATGTGTTTAAGGCCATAATGGCACTTAAGCCACTGTCTCTTGCATCCTTTGCCCCTACTCCTGCTACCCCTCAAAAGAAACATTTAGAGTCTTCTGAGAATGAAGATTCTGATGAACACTCTTTGGTCTACTCTTCTCAGATCCACGCTACAGGCTAAATGGCATGTGATGATGACTCCCTTTCCCATAATTTCCCTGTTGAGGAAGCTTCATTTGCAGAAACCATCTCTAATATAATGAAACTTTTTGAATGGGAATCCATCAGATTGTTGATATACAAAACGGATATTAATCATTCAAAGGTAGGCATCCTGCTCCTGTTTCTTCCGTCATCGAGGCCTTTCTTGATGCCATTGCATCAACTTCAGCTGCTCCTAACTGTTAGGACTTTTATGGGAGAGTGGCTAATAGATTTTACATAGTGCCTGAAGAGTTAGTTTATGTACAGTAATCCTTTGGCAGATCATTCTATATTTTCTATGGCTACAGACAAGTCTTCCAAACGTCTGCCTGCTGCTAATACCCGCCCTCTGATAAAGACTGTAGAGCAGTGGGTAGACTGGGAAGAAGTTATACACCCCTTCCAGTCTAGCCTTCAGAACCTTGAATGTTTACATCCAAATGTCTAAATATTTACTGTCTATTTTGGGCAATTTAAGTACAACTTTGACTTGTATGGAAGGGCCTGGCAGTAAACAGGCCATGACCATGGAGGCTTAGGCCTCACAGGTGACTAGGCATAGCATCATATGCAGTTATGTTACAGTGTAGGCTTTTTCCATAGTAGTTGCTAAAGGATGTTCTTCGTGTTTCACTGTTGCAGTCCTCACACTTGGGTTATTTGCCTGCAGGTAGCCCTCAGTCGGCCCGAATACCAGAGTCTTGGGATTTCTGCGTCGGATGCTGTCACTTTATCCATGACATCAGGGGTATAAAACATGCAGCCGACGTCATTACATCAGCTTTTCTTGCCGCATGGGAGCCCGAAGCAGAAGCAGTTTGCAAGTGCCAGTCGGCAGCTACCTGAAAGTTTTGTTTTTCGAGTTTCAAACCTAAAGTCTTCTAAAGCTAAGTACCCCGTTAGGATTCTTTTTTCTTGCTCTAACCGATGTCAGAAAAAGTTGTCTTGCCTGTGGAAAGCAAATACCTCACAGAGATTTTCATTCTTACTGTATCACCGGTTTAGGCCCAGACCACGACGTCCCTCGCTGTCGGTTTTGTGCCTTGTTCAATGCCCGAACTACTCATTGTCGGGCTATTTTTGTGCCTGGATTCTTTCGCTGTCATTCTCCATATTCCAAAATGGCTTTGGTAAGCTGTCCGACTACCGATCTTCCGAAAAAACGCAAAGGTAAAGACGGAGACAGACCACATAGGTTCAAAACTGCCGACGACACTTCCATTAAGCTAGTTGCCAGTCCACCGGTACTCTGCTTCTACAGATTCGCAGGCCTCTACTCAGACCCATTCGGAGTCCGGTATGCCGCGAGGTGCCTCTTCGACTATGGAACTTGCGGATGTCTCTACCTTGGATGGGTTTGGAGCCGCTGTGCAGGCACCGGCTTCTGAGGGTGTATTCAGACCTTCCGATGTTCGTATCAAACCGACTACTTCGCTAATGACTAAATCTACCGCATTTCTCAGGCCCAGAGTTTGCACTACACCTGGGAAACTGATGACCAAAGCACATTTTCAAGCTCCCATGCCACAGAAACAAATGCTTAGAATGGCTGAAGACATTATTACTTTAATTAGGGGAAGCCAGCCTTCCCCCTCTAAAAGACAAATATTTGATTTTCCTTTTGATTCTTCAGACAGTGAGTCTGATAACTGTCACTCCTGTGATTACTAAGACATACCCTTATCTACCTATGAGGATTGTGATGCAGAGGATTCAATTCCCTCAGCCCCCCCCCGAGGACCTTTCTTTCGGTGAAACCTTGCATACCCTAAGAGAGCATTTCCGCTGGGAATGCCAGGACTACCCACAGTCCAAAAAGAGACTCTGGGAATTTTTAGACTTGGCTCAGCATAGGCCTCTAGCTATTCCTCCTGTCCTGGATGTTGTAGATGATGTCTTCATGGAATCCAGCCTTACCCCTGATACTTTACCACCTGCTCCTAGGAAGCCTGACAGATACTGCCGCGTACCTGACTCTCACAAATTCCTCTTTAAAAATCCCACTGCGGATCCAGAGACCATTTCCCAGGGACCTAAAGGTATTAAGGCTTCCACAGCCAAAAACCCTACCCCTTCAGACAGGGATTCTAGGGCTCTAGACAGATGGGGTAAGAAGGTATATACCTCTGCAACTCTTGCCATCAGGGCTTTAAATTGCCAGTTTCACATATTGAAGTACCAGCAGCATATTACTGATCAAATTAAACAAAAAATGTTGTTGATTCCTGATTGTGCAGAAAATAAGGACTTACAAGACTTAATGCATTCTGCAAACCAAGTTGGTAAACATACTTTGCAGTGTGGTTTTGATGCCTTAGAAGCATCTTGCAGGGCTGCTGTCACTGGGTCTGTTCTGTGAAGGCATGCTTGGCTGAAGGAACAAATCTTGCCAGACCATGTCAAGGCAAAATTATTGATGCTCCATTAAACCAAGAATGTTTGGCTCTAAAGCAGAAGAAGTTCTTAAAAAGATTGAGGAAAAAGGTAAATCCATGCAGAGGTCTAGGCAAGACATTGATTATGAATCTTCTGAACAGGATTCTATTTCTTCTGACTCTTCTAATGAACAGGATTTGTCTATTCCTACTTATGAGGACTCTGATGCAGAAGATTCCATTCCTTCTGCTTCTCCCCCTGAGGATTTTTCTTTTGGGGAAACTTTGCATACCTTAAGGGAACATTTCCACTGGGAAGTCAGGATTTTTCTGAATCTAAAAAGAGACTTAGGGATTTTCTTCTTCTTCCTCAGCATAGGCCTTTGATTATACCTCCCGTTCTAGACATTGTTGATGTTTTTTTCAGAATCTAGTATGGCTCCTGATTCTCTGCCTCCAGCTCCTTGTAAGCCAGACAGATACTACAGGGTTCCTGACTCCCACAAATTTCTTTTCAAAAATCCGATTGCTGATCCTGAAATCATTTCTCAGGGTCCCAAGGGCATTAAAGCCTCTACTGCTAAAAATCCTACCCCTTCTGATAGAGATTCCAGGGTGCTGGATAGATGGGGTAAGAAGGTTTACACTTCTGCAACCTTGGCAATCAGGGCTTTAAACTGTCAATTTCATATGCTTAAATATCAACAGCATATTGTGGGACTACTTAAACAGAAAATTGTTAATCTCTGACTGTGTTGAAAATAAAGATTTGCAGGATTTATTACATTCAGCTGAACAAGTTGGGAAACATACTTTGCAATGTGGTTTTGATTCCTTGGAGGCCTCTTGCAGGGCTGCTGTAACTGGATCTGTGCTAAGGAGGCATGCTTAGCTCAAAGAGCAAACTCTGCCTGACCATGTTAAAGCAAAATTGTTGGATGCTGCTTTACAACAGGACCGTCTCTTTGGTAATAAGGCTGAAGAAGTGTTAAAGATGGAAGATAAAGCTAAATCTATGCAAACTGTGAACGATTTCTTACAAGTGCCACCTCCAAGATTTAGTAGGCACTGGCCTACTAAGAACTGGTCCTTTCCAGTCCCTTCGAGAGCCACTCAAGTCAAATCCAGACATTCCAAAGGCTCCAGGTTTCAGTCACAAGGAACTTTTAGAACAAAACAATGGGGTGCCTCCACCTCCAAATCTGGAAACAACAAGGCACCTCCCTATGGTAAACAGTCTCAATGACTTCCCTCTGCAATCACCAAGCACTTACCTTTTAGCGGCCCCTTTGGGGGGAAAACTGGCACTTCATGTACGAAACTGGCAACTTATTACCCAGGACAAATGGGTTCTAAATATAGTATCCCAGGGATACAGATTTCATTTTCGCACATTGCCAATCCCAAACGGATGGCCAGATTTGCCCCCAAATCAGTGGGCAGAGGCCCAAAAACAAGTTCTGCCCCTCATGAACATGGGGGCTATTCAACCAGTACCAGAAGAGGAAAAGGGACAAGGTTTCTATTCAAGACTTTTCCTGGTACCCAGAAAAGACAAATCATGGTGTCCAGTTCTGGACTTATCCATTCTAAACACATTTCTGGACATTCCAAAATTCAAGATGCTGACTCTTCAACAGTTACTGCCTATGTAGGCAAAGATGCCTGGTTGGTAACTCTAGATTTAAAAGAGGCTTACCTGCATATCCCAATCAGGGAATCTTGCAGAAGATACCTCTGCTTCAAAGCAGGCTACTTGCATTACCAGTTCTCTGCACTGCCCTTTGGCTTATCTACTGCTCCCAGGGTCTTCACAAAGTGCCTGGCTCCAGTATTTGCATTTTGCAGGCAAAGAAATATTCGAATATATCCATACCTCGCTGATTGTCTAATTCAGGCAGTAAACAAGGACATTCTTCTAAAGCATCTGACGTTTTGTAAAAAGAGTTCTAACTTGTCTAGGGTACACCATAAACGAAAAGAAATCACAACTGGTACCCTCTCAAAAAATTGCATTTCTGGGTGCAAGCTTGAATACAACTGCCCAGATGACTTGCCTTATGCCAGAAAAGCAAATTCAATTGGTGACTTACTTCAAACAGGTGGCCACAAAAACCCTGCCATCTGCAAGACAAATTCTGCAAGCCTTGGGGTTCATGGCCTCCTGCATTCTTCTAATTCCATATGCAAGACTGCATATGAGGAAACGTCAGTGGTACGTAAAAGGTTTATGGAGCCAACATTGTCACAGCCTGGAAACAATGATTCCTATTATACCTTGCCTGCAGCTAGAGTTCCTATGGTGGGCAGTGGCCTGCCACCAAAACAAGAGACTGCCATTCACTCCACCCCCTGTCGCCCAAACCCTAACTACAGACTCATCAGACTATGCTTGGGGAGCTCATCTGGCCGGAAAGTGCATTTAGGGCAAATGGAGCCCAAATCAAATGCACCTACATATCAATCAGAAAGAGATGCTAGCTGTACAGAATGCACTGACAGTCTTCAAGGACTACCTTCATCCAGGACAACTAATGATAAAGACAGACAATACCACAGTTAATGTGGTACATAAGCAGGGGAATACACATTCCTACCCCCTTTGGAGACTAGCCATGGCATTGTGGAACACGGCCTTGACCTACCAGATACAACTACAAGCACAATTCCTGCCAGGAAAGCTAAATACTATGGCAGACGAACTAAGCAGAAATCTTATGGACCCACACGAATGGAAACTGGAACCACAAGATTTCAATGTGTTGGCATGCAAATGGGGGAGTCCAGACATAGTTTTGGGGTGAGGCAAAAAGATCTATCAGTTGGACATATTCTGCACAAGAATTCATCACAAAAATGCTTGGAAAGTGGATGCTCTATCATTCAGCTGGAAAAACCTATCAGTCTATGCTTTTTCCCCCTCTGCCTCTGCTCTCCAAAGTTCTACTAAAAGTCAGACAGGACAAACCAAAAATGGTTCTGATTGCTCTAGACTGGCCTCGCCAACACTGGTACCCACTCCTGCGCAATGTGTTACACCTTCCTCCATGGCACCTGCCTCAGACACCTTACCTACTGTCTCAGCAGAACTACCAAATTCTACACACTCCACTCCAAACTTTGAATCTTGCAGCATGGCTAATCGACTAATTTCACCCTTGGCATCCCTCAGCAAAACTGTGATGGATGGCATTTTGGAGGCTAGAAGGCCTAGTACTAGAAAATATTTATTTATTTTGCTCCCCATTTGGGGGAAACCTGACATCTGGGGCAAGAAAAACTGATGTAATGGCATCAGCTGTATGTTTTATACCCCTGACGACCTAATATCATGGAAGAAGGGACAGCAACCGACGCAGGACCCAAGACTTTGTTAATCAGGCCGACTGAGGGCAACCTGCCAGCAGATTACCCAAATGTAATGACTGCAACAGTGAATACACTCGAACATCTACATTTATGGTAAGTGTACACAACTGTACTTTCCTCTGTGCCTTCCCTCTGCTTCCACTTCTCCCAGAGGTCTTACTATAGATTCAGGGAGACAAACCAAAGATCTTACTGGTGACTCCCTTTTGCCCAAGGCATCATTTGTTCCGACTTCTCTACCACCACTTCAGTTAAACTCACACAGTGGACTTGCTCACACAACACAGGGTTTTCACCCCAACCTGTAATTCGGTCTGACATTGTGGACAATAGTGTTCTGATTCTTTTTAGATACATATTTTCTGAGGATGTGTTACAGACACTCCAGGAGGCAAGGAAACCTACTGCCTAGAAATCTTACATTTCTAAGGGTGATGCAGTGGTGCAGTCATTAGCATTGTAGCCTCACAGTAAGAGGCTCTTTGGTTCGATTCTCGTCTGGAGTGCCTTCTGTGCAGAGTCTGCATGTCCTCCCTGCATTCACGTGGGTTTCCTTAGGGTTCTCCAGTTTTCTCCCACATTCCAAAGATGTACATCTTGAGCATTTCTCCCTGGGCCTCCATTGGAAATGGGCTCTGTCCCAGTCAGACTTTCCCTGTAAGGAGATGTTAGATAAAATCAAAATCTAAATGGAAAATATTTTCAATTTGGTGTCATGCTTATGAACAGAGCCTGGTACTAATGGTTGTCTGCATAGTCCTTTCTTTGTGTGAGATTTTAAAAGCTGGCCTGGTGTACACCTCAGTCAAGGCACACCTCTCTGCCATTTCTGCTTGCTTACCTCTTGACCACCCTCTTCTGTGTAGGATAGAGGTAAAACAGTTTCTGAAAGGCATACTTCATCTAAAACTGACTAGGAAAGCTATTCCGCCTTCTTGGGCCTTCAGTTTTCTTCTTGGAAAAACTCAATCCCCTTCTGAACCAGCAGCCTCTGTTTCTCTGAAATTCTGTACTTTGAAAACCATTATCTCAGCTAGATATGTCCCTGACCTCCAGTTCGTAATGGCATTTTCCAAAAGGACAAAATTGTTAAGAAAAAGAGGGATTGGTCCTGAAAGTAGTAAATGAGCTATACCTTAATCAGGTCTTTAGTCTCCCTACATTCTTCCCTAATCTACAGAATAAGAGAGAGAGAGTCATGCACTCACTTGGTGTGCATAGACAGCTCATATTTTACTTTGATGAGACAAAGTCAAACAACAAGACTGACCAGATGTTTTCCTTCCAAGAAACCAAGCTAAGTAACCCAGCTTCAAAACAAACTGTTGCTAACTGGAGTTCTAAATCCATTTCCTTTTTCTACACTTACCATGGCAAATGCTTACCTTCATCAGTGAAAGCACAATCTACCAGAGCAGTGGCCTCATCTGGAGCCTTTTATAAGGGCGCAAACTCAAGAGCTTTTCTTAAAGTAGCTTGTTGGTCTTCCATGCATACTTTTACCAGACATTACAGGGTAGATGCTTTTTCTGTGTCCAGAGTTGTCTTTGCCATATCAGTCCTCTCCATACTGCTTGACAGCTCTCCTATATCTCATCCAGCCACTTTTTACACTAAGCTTTGGGAATTGCCCAGTAGTTTGGAATACTGCAACAGTGATCTAAGGAAGGGTATATAGTACAGTTGTGTAAGAACTTACAATATCAAGTAGGTGTCCCAGTGATCACTGTTTGCAGTATACCTTCCCACCCTGCCATCCCTTTTTTATCTTTGTTTACCTCTTCTCATGGTGCAAAAGGGACCCATTTTCTGCCTTCTTCCCTCTTGGCTGACAAGATACTGTAGTATCCTCAGATGTTTGCAAGCTTTATGTCTTGTAGATGGTCTGAGGTTTTTTAAGTACCCTTGTGCCCACCGGGCTTGGGTCTTATGTTGGATGTACGGCTCAGTAGAGGGTTTTAGCTTTTCCATTCTGGCTGAATGTCTAGGTTATCTGGCGATAACCCAACAGTTTGGAATATTGCAACAGTGGTCCGTAGGACATCTACCGTTATGGTAAGATGTTCTTCGTGTTTCACTGTTGCAGTCATCACATTTGGGTTTTCCCTGCCAGGGTAGCCCTCGGCTGGCCCGAATACCAGAGGCTTGGTATTTCTGCGTCGGTTGCTGTCGCTTCAGGACTGATGTCAGGTCATCAGTAGTATCAAGTAAGGCAGCCGATGCCATTACATCAGTCTTTCTTGCTGAGGAGCTCGAAGCAGAAGCAGTTCGCACGAGTGCCGGTCGGCCACTACCTGAGTTCCGTCTTCCGAATTGAAGTTGAAGTCTTCAAAAAGCTAAGTACCCCATTGGGGATCCTTTTTTTCTTGCTCTAACCAATGTCAGAAAAAGTTAACAATTGTCTCGCCTGTGGAAAGCAAATACCACACAGAGACTTTCGTTCTTACTGCGACACTTGCTTTGGCCCAGACCATGATGTCCCTCGCTGTCACTTTTGTGCTTTGTTTAATGCCAGAACTATTCATTTTATTTCTTTATTTATTTATTTGCAATTTGATTACCGGGGAAGTCCACTGGGCTGAATTGACCCATTTTCAGTGGAGGCCCGGGGAGAAAAGCTCCAAGATGCATTATACAATTTAGATACAAATGATAGTTAATATCAAAGATCTTATGTAGAATAGTTACTCGTAAATGCATTCAATATCATGCATAGTTAACAAATTCATTAAGCTTGAAGGTAGGGATCACACAGTTTCATTTGGGGAAACCTTTTAAGAAAATGTTAATATGCTTTTCATACACCCATCAACAGTAGAATACTATTTATAATATTTACAAGGTTGGGTTGTGTGAGGGTAGCTGTAGGAGGTGAGAGCTTAGAGAGAAGCTGTAGAAATTGTAGCTTAGATAGGCTCATAGGAAGATAACTGAGAGTTGTAGAGCTTGGGAACCAGAGCGAGAACCCCCTTGGATTAGGTTGGGTGAAGGCAGGTACATTTCCATTTAGTGGACAGGTGTTTGAATAGTTGGGTTTTGAAGTTTTCTGAGTTTGGTATGGTTCTTAGTGTGGAGGGAAGGGAATTCCATTTTTTGCCTAGTGAGAAAGATAGGAGAAGTTGGCCAGCAGGACGTTTAGGTTTATGGATAGTAATTAACTTCTGATTTTCAGATCTGAGAGCTCTGTTGGGTGTATAAGGGGGAAGGATGTTAGTTAGAGCGGGACATTTTGTTGGGTGAAATATGAGTCTTTGTGCAGTAGTGAGTTGGAGATAGTCTAGGTAGTTTGGGAGTTCAAGCCAATTCAGGGATTGTAGGGTTAGGCAGTGATGGGTGGTATTTTTAGATTTAGAGGCAAATTTAGAGATTTTGTTGTAGCAGTTTTCTAGTTTAGAGGTGATAGAGGAGGACAGGTTGGTTAGGAGAGGGGCTCCCTATAATAAGGAAGGAAGAAAAGTTGAGGCCAGAGTTTGTCTGGTAAAGTTGGAGAGAAAGCGAGCATACCTAGCTTTTGGTGGGTTTTCTTAATGTTTTGTTGAATATGAATGTCAAAAATTGAGGTGTTCATCTACAGTAATGCCAAGTAGTTTGGCAGAGGGGACTACATCTATAGATGAGTTGGTTTGACTATAGACTTTGAAGTTGTTTTTATCATAGGAGAGGGTCTTTGTGGGAGGGGATAGTAGAATCTTTCATTTATTTGCATTGAGAGAGGGGTGGTTTTGGCGCATCCAGTTTTCAGTTGTTGAGAAGGCAGTTTGGGTTTTAGTCAGCAATTCAGAGAGGTTTGAGGCAGAGCAGACTTAAGGTTGAATTGTCTGCGTATTGAATGATTTTAGCATCAGGAATAACGGTGTGAAAGTTATTGATGAAGATGTTAAAAAGCATTGGCCCAAGGATGGATCCCTGTGGTACGCCAGTTGGGGTAGGTAGGAAGGAAGAGATGGAGTTCTTCCATTTGACTGCCTGTGATCTGTTTGATAGATAGCTGGAGAACCAGGATAAAGCATTGTGAGAGATTAAGGTTTGAGAGATGACCGAGAAGGTGGTTGTGGGAAACAATATCAAAGGCTTTAGACTTACTAGAAACTAAGTGGCCTGAATGTCTGGCTTGATTGACAGTTTCTAGGAAAGAGAGTAGAGCAGTTATTGTGCTATGGCCTGGACGAAAGCCATGCTGGGTAGGAGTGAGAATATTGTTTTGGGAAAGGGAAAGGCACAAGTTGGAGGTGGATGCATTTTTCTAGGATTTTGGAGATTGGTGAGAGCAAAGCAATGGGGCGAAATTTTGAGATGCTGGTATTTTTGCCTCCTTTATGAAGAGGAAGAATATAAGCTGAGCGCCAGAGTTTGGGGATGTATGATTCTTTTATGGATCAGTTGATAATGATGCTGATTGGGAGTGCAATGCCATCAGCAGCACATTTTAGGAAGGAAGAGGGAATATTGTCGGGAGTGTTAGAGCAAGGTTTAAGTTTGGACAAAAGTTTTTTTATAAAGTTAGTGGAGATGGGTTTGAGTTCAAACAGATGAGATGAATTGGAAGGGGGAGAGTGTAGAGCAGTTGGGTTATTATTGGGAAATGTCTTGGCGAGGGTAGTAATAGTGTCTATGAAAAATGAAGAGCCTAGTTCGAGATCAGATTTACTTTGGTCAGGACAGGGATTATTCTTGGAGCCTGGATTGAGGAGTGAGTTTACTGAGTTCCAGAATTTTTGGGGTTTTTTATTGTTATTGGACTGAAGTTTGATATAGTAGGATTTTTTGTCTTTGGTGATTAGTCGTTTTGCACGGTTGCAGATATTGGAGCAAGGTATTGTCCAGTTTATTGTTTTGGTAAAGCTTCCATAGTTTGTCTCTGTGATGCATAATCTGTTTTATCTCTTTGGATAGCCAATGAGCAGTTTTAGTTTTTATCCTTTTGTTTCTTAATGGGGCTAGTGAGTTTAAAGTATCAAGGAAGACAGAGTTGAAGTATTCTATAGCCTTGTCAAGAGGAAGGATGTTTAGAATTTGCCAGTTCATTTGTTTGAAAGTATTTGAGAAAGTATTTGGGTTGAAGCTACTTAGGTTACGAGTTTGAATGTACTGATGCTGTTGTGGGGAGGAACTAGTTGGGCGATGCATTAAGGCTGGGGAGGTGGTTGCTAAAGGTATCAGGAATTGTGCCAGAATTGGTTATTTTATTTGGATCCGAGACTATGATCCAATCTATAGTGGATCCGGGAGGGTTTATTTTGTTAGGTCAAGTGATGGAGAGGATTATTTGAGTGATGTTATAGAGGTTAATGGATAGGGAGGGAGAGGGGCAATTGATTTTATTCCAGTCAATATTCACATCACCATAGGTTCATAGGTTGGTACTAGGCTATCGGCCCTAGGGCCTATACAAGCCTAGCCATAACAATTCCCTGGCTATTTCTTCCCACACTATTTACTTCCCTGAACCCCTGTCTAGCAGGGCGACTGACGTGATCCGTGGGGCGAATTTCCTTTCTCCCATCCAGTCATCAAGGTTCCTTTTGAAGAGGGCCAAAGAGGTGCTCTGCTTTACATGTATGGATAGTCTGTTCCAGAGTCTGGGGAGTCTCTGGGTCAGGAACCTATCCCTCCAGCATGTTTTGTTTGTTTTGATGACAAGGTTTAGATCCCTGGAGCGTGTGGCTCTGAGGGATTGGGATTTCTTTAAGTGCAGCATGTCCATCAGCTCTGGGTTTGACATGGCCTTGTATGTCGAGCAGAAATCGCCTCTGAGTAGACGATTTGCGACAGAGTATAGCTGGAGTTTTTTAAGGTGGTCAGTATAGGTTATCTGCTTTAGGCCTGTGATTCTTTTAGTGAGGTATTTCTGCGAACTTTCCAGTTGTTGCAGATGTCTTGAGAGGTACATACCAAATGGGGCATTGTATTCTATAATGGGTGTAATGAGGGATGAGTACAGTGGGACAATGACCTCCTTTTTTCTGGATGAAAAGCCCTTAGTGATGAGGTGTGCCACATAGAAGGATTTCCTGACTGTTGTGGCGATGTGGTTATTAAAGGTGAGACCACTGTCCACCTGTGTCCCTAAGTCTCTTATCACACTTTTGGTGTTTAGTGTACTGCCACCTATGTGGTAATTCATGGGTACATGTTTTTTCCCAAAGGGGATAACTATACATTTTTTGGCATTGAGCTTGAGCCCATGGCTCTGGCACCAAGTATCTGTTTCTGTAAGGCCTTTTTGCAGAGTATCGACATCATTTGGGGATTCAATAATGGTTCCCAGTTTGCAGTCATCTGTGAAATTTGTTAGCCAGAGTCCTTTAGTGTTGGCTTGTACTTCAGAGAAGTAGATGCCAAACGAGAGGTCCCAGGACTGAACCCTGAGGAACTCCACTTGTCACTTGTCTGGAGCTGGATTTGGAGTCAGCTACTTTTACAGCGTGGGTTCTGTCAGTAAGCCAGTTGGCAACCCATTGAGTGATGTAGGGATTAATGCCCAGCTTAGGAAGTTTATCTATGATTCCAGAGTGTGGGATGGTGTCAAAGGCCTTGGCGAGGTCCAGATAGGCTGTGTGGACTGCCTTACCCCCGTCCACGGCTCTGGAGACTGATTCGAAAAAGTCAATCAGGTTCAGGAGACAAGATCAGCCCTTCTTGAACCCAAACTGGGTGGGATTCAGGATACAAGTTTCATAGTTAATTTCAGTAGAGGCCCATAGGAGAATATTTTCGAGTGTAGAGATATTATTACCAGGTGAGATATATTGGGCAATAATGCAGACATTTTTGTTTATTTAGTTTTAGAATTCCAGCAGTTAGTTCAGTGTTCTGGAATTGAGGAATTGGAATTTGGAGGGGAATTAAGGTAAGAAGGTTGGAGTAGACTAGGGCAGTTCCTCCACCTTTTTTATTTAGTCAGTCATTTCTGAGACAATGAAATCCTGGGGGCAGAATCTCGTAGTCTGAGATAAAGGGCTTGAGCTAGGTTTCAGAGATGGCTAAGATATCTGGTTGGTTATGGCTTAACCAAGCTTGAAATTGGTGTACTTTGTTATTTAGACTTTGTGCATTAATTGTAAAAATCTTTAGGGTGTTGAGATAGAAGGAAGAGGGTAAGGGATGAGTGTTGTTAATAAAGGATGTAGGACCAGGGTTAGGATGGATATTACCAGCTTGGACTAGGTTGTTGAAGGAGATATCCTTTAGCCATATTGGTCTGCCAGGCATGAAGTTTGGCAGATTGTAGATTGGAGCAGGTGACAGTACCTTGAATTTAGAGGAGAAGAATTTAGGGTGGAATAGGTGCAGAGGGTTGAGCTGAATGAGAGAAGAGGAGATAGAGTGGAAGTGGGAGTAAGAGTGAGGGGGAAGGTGGGTGTGTATGGTAGTTGTCTTTGTAGGCTGTATTGGACAAGCATAGGTGGAATATGAGGTAGCATAGTATAAGGGAAGTAGGAACAGAAAGAGGAGGCTGGGGGACTGGAGAGTGTGATAACTTGAGGAGAGCATGTTGGAGCAACGAGAGAGTGGTATGAGTGGTTAGGAAAATAGAGAAGGCTATGAAGAAGAAAGGGTTTAAAAAGTGATGAAGGTATTCTAGAGATTTAAGGAAAGAGGAGGGGGCTATAATTATTGGGTGGAGTACAGATTACAGAGTTTAAAAAGGATGGCTATAGGTGGGAGGAGTAATGAGGGGGGAGCTGGTATTGGGTAATTAGGCTGAGAGGGTGGGGTAAGATGGGAATAAAGCTAGGAGTACTGGGGGCGTGTGGGAAATGGGGGCAGGGTAGGGGAGCAGAGTGAGCCCATAGGGCGAACGGAGCGGAAAAGAACACTAGAGGTGAGTATGGCAGAAAAAGTATCAGCAAAGAGCAGTTTAAAGGCTGTAGTTGGAAAGTATGAGCTAAGTATTTCCAGCCAGAAAAAGAAGGCTGCCTTTACAGAGGGTGGTTTAGCAGAGGGGAGAAGATATTTACAGTCTAAAGATATTAACTCATAGCCAACTCTTTGTGAAAAAATAAAACTTATAGGTTCATAGGTTCATAGGTTAGTACTAGGCTAACTGCCCTTGCAAGCCATTTTAAGCCTAGCCAATAATCCCTTGTGAGTCAACCTGCACTGCTTGTTTGTTGTGTTTGTACTCCCACCCATTAGGCTAGGCCCCAACTCCCAAAAAAAACTAAAATAGAGACCCCCCAAAAAGAATTTTCTGTAAATGTATGTATGTCCCTTAGTGGGATTATAAAGAATATCTAGGATTTATATTGGTAGATGCCACTTAATGGTTGAAGGAGATAGCAAACAGCAGGGATAGTTGGACCAGTCTTAGGTTTAAATATATTCTAGGATAGTGATAACAGGAGGGGGAGAGGGCAAATGGTCTGCGGTAGGCTGCTAGAATGCACACACGGGAGGGCAGATTAACTCTATAGATAAATACAGCAAGTCTACATTTAATTAGTGTTAAGCAACATACATTTACACAATCTTGTTGGGGGGGGGGGTCTTCTCAGCAGTATTTTTCTAAGTACCAGGCAAGCTGGCCAATTCAGGGTGTCTTCAGGTGATGGCCGGAGGTATTCCTTTTGCGTTTAAAGCAGGTAGGGAGCACCCGGGATAGATTACTGTAGAGGAGAGGGAGGCAACACTGAGTTAGTTAATATTGCAGATGTAGAGGGGAAGGTAAGATGGTAAGGGATGTTTAGAGAAGAAAGGAGGGTGTAACAAAGCACAATAGTAGAGAGAGGCTATGGTTAAATGAGGCTAGAGCAAGTATGAAGGGAAGATTAGGTTTAGGGGATTAACAATGGAAAGCAGCAGACATTATGTTATGAACAATACAAGTTCGGCAATATAGGCTCCATTAAATAGAACAAAACATTCATTCAGCAGTTCAGCATGCTGTCAGTGACCCTAGTCCGTTTGAGAGGACAGGGTTATACAGCAGTAGAGCCAAATATAAGCAGCAGAAAGCAAGGGGTAAATGATAAAGTCATACTATAAAATCTGTAAACAGTGCAATATATAGTGCTCAACAGACTAACACAGTAAACTATGATATGTTCATGCTGTGCTGAACAGTTTTCAAAACGTTTTTTAGAACAATATAAAAGCCATGTGGTGCTCTTATGGAGACAAACGGAAAAGAAAAAGAGCTGCTAAACCAATAATTAAGCTAAAGGCTGTAGTAGGACCATTGATCCACTATACATCGTCAGGCCCGTATTGTAGCTAGATGTTTTCGCTTACAGTCCTTGAATTCCGATATGGCTTCAGTAAGCCATCCGACAGCAGATCTTCGAAAAAACATAAGGATAAAGACAGAGACAGACCGCACAGGTCCAAACCTACAGACGGCACTTCTGTTAAGCTAGTTGGCAGTTCCCCGGTCCACAGTGAGGCACTTCCGCAGCCCCAATGCCTGCTTCTGTGGATTCGCAGGCCACTACAGAGGCCCTTTTGGAGTCCAGTATGCCGCAAAACTCTTTTTGACTAAGGATCCTGCAGTTGTCTCACCCTTGGATGGGTCCGGAGCCGCTGAGCAGGCACTGGCTTCCGAGGAGTACTTCACACTACTGGTCCTCGTCACAAACCGACTTTTTTTCGCGACTGTGGAGCCCTTTATCATCTTCCATGCTGACAGGGTTTCCCTCAGGACTAACCCATCCTTCATGCCCAAAGTGGTGTCTAGTGTGGCTCTCAACCAATCCATTCATTTGCCCACCTTTTTTTCGTAACCCACAAAACAAGGGGGAAAGGATCCTGCACTCTCTAGATGTGCACAGACAGCTAAAATTCTATCTAGACAGGACAAAACCATTCAGAAAGTCTGATCAGTTACTGATTAGCTTTGCTGCAGGGGCAATTTTCAAATGGATAGCACACTGTATCCATTTCTGTTACAAGCAACATGGTAAACCTCCCCCTAAGGGGGTCAGGACTCACTCCACCAGAGCAGCCTCCACCTCTGAAGAGGACTCCCCACCAGGGACATCCTGGAGGCTGTCACCTGGACATCTGTTCACACTTGCATTACCACCTGCCTATCTTCTCCAAATCCAGGGAAGGCTTTGCCACTGCAGTCTTACAGGGCATCCTAGCCAGCCCCTAGTCTGCTTGACTGCCTCTTCCCTTTTTCTCAGCTTTGGGAATCAACCCAAATGTGATGACTGCAACAGTGAAACATGAACAACATTGTACAGTTGTGTACACTTACCATAAATGTAGATGTTCAAGTGTATTCACTGTTGCAGTCCTGGTTTCCCTCCCTGCATCCCCCTCTTCTTTCTTTCTTTCTTTCTTTCTTTCTTTCTTTCTTTCTTTCTCTCTCTCTCTCTCTCTCTCTCTCTCTCTCACTCTATACTTGCAAGGAACATTTTGGTATTTACTTTCTACTGGTGGGATTCTTCCACCATAACTTGGCTCCCACTTGGGGGCTCCTGACAGGGCAAGAAAAACTGATGTAATGGCGTCAGCTGCCTTACTTTGTACTACTGACGACCTGACGTCAGTTCTGAAGCGACAGCAACCGACGCAGAAATACTAAGCTTTTGGTATTCGGACCGGCTGAGGGCTACCCTGGCAGGGATAACCCAAATGTGATGACTGCAACAGTAAATACACATTAACATCTACATTTATGGTAAGTGTATGCAACTGTACTTTCTTACACAACAGATTTGTTAAATTATTATGCAAGACATAGGCAAACATGTATTTATATAACAAAGCATATTATGTTCTTAGTGATAAATGTTATACATCACATATGTTGTTTGTCTGTATAACGATCACCGATCCAACATACTTAAATTCCTCAATCCCTGTCTTCCCTTAAGTCTCACTCTTTCAAAACATTTTTATACATGTATTGCTCCCATAATTTCCATTTTTCTATGTAACCTTCTCCTATCCTTTTCTAAAGATCCCACTTCCAGATGTTCTTCGTGTTTCACTGTTGCAGTCATTACATTTGGGTTATCTGCTTGCAAGTAGCCCTCAGTCAGCCTGATTATCATAGTCTGGGGTACTGCGTCGGTTGCAGTCTCATCTTCTATGACGTCAGGTAGTCAGGGTATAAAACATGCAGCCGACGCCATTATATCAGTCTTGCGGTGACCGAAGCAGAAGAAGTTCGCAAGTGCCGGTCGGCCGACTCCTGAAATTTTCGTTTTCGAGTTTCAGATACAAAGTCTTCAACTAAGCTAAGTACCCCATTGGGGATCCTTTTTCTTGCTCTAAACCAATGTCAGTAAAAGTTAACAATTGTATTTCTTATGGAAAGCAAGTACCTCATAAAGATTTTAATTCGTACTGCATTCCTTGCTTAGGCCCAGACCACGACGTACCTTGCTGTCGGTTTTGTGCCTTATTCAATCCTCGTACTATTCGTTGTCTGTTCATTTTCACATCTAAATATTTTGATACTCTGTTCAATTATCCAGAAATGGCTTCGGTAAGCCACCCGACTACAAACATTCCGAAAAAATGCAAAGATAAAGACAGAGACAAACTACATAGGTCCAAAGCTGCTGATGACGCTTCTGCTAAGCTAGCCAGTTCGCCGGTATTCAGTGAGGTGCTTTCGCAGCCCCTGATACCCGCTACTTCAAATTCGCAGGCCTCTGCTGAGACCCATTTGGAGTCCAGTATGCTGTGAGATGCTTCTTCGACTGTGGAACCTGCTGGTGTCTCTACCTTGGATGGGTCTGGAGCCACTGTGCAGCCACCGGCTTCTTAAGTTATATTCAGGCCTACTGACTTGCATATTAAACCAACGCCATCTTCTTCTTCAAGGCCTAAAACTCGATCCACGCCTAGAAAACAGATGTCCAGACCACATAGTCAGGCCCCTATGCCTAAAAAACAAGAGTGGCTGAAGACCTTATTACTCTTATCAGAGGAAGCCACCCTTCTCCCTCTAAAAGACCTAGAACTGACTTTCCTTCTGATTCTTCTGATCAGGATTCTGAAATTTCTGTTTTCTCTGATGACCAGGAGTTGCCCATATCTACCTGTGAGGATTCTGATGCAGAGGACTCCATTCCCTCTGCTTCCCCTCATGAGGATTTCTCGTTTGGTGAAATTTTGCATACTCTTGGGGAGCATTTCCGCTGGTAAAGCCAGGATTACTCTAACTCCAAAAAAAGGTTTAGGGAATTCTTACTCCTACCTCAACACAGGCATTTGGCTATCCCTTCTGTACTGGACATTGTAGATTATGCCTTCTTGGAATCTAGCCTGGCCTCTGACACTTACCTCCAGCTCCCAGAAAACCTTACAGGTATTAGAGTACCTAAGAATCCTACTGCAGTTTGTGAGACCATTTCACAGTGACCCAAAGGCATTAAGGCTACTACTGCCAAAAGCCCTACCCCCACTGATAGAGATTCCAGGGCCCTGGACAGATGGGGTAAGAAGGTATACACTTCTGCAACTTTGGCCATTAGGGCCTTAAACTGCCAGTTTCATATGTTAAAAGTATCAGCAGCATATTGTTGGATTGCTTAAACAGAAAATTATGTTGATTCCTGACTGTGCTGAAAATAAAGAATTACAGGATTTAATGCATTCTGCTGAACAAGTTGGAAAACATACTTTGCAATGTGGTTTTGATTCATTAGAGGCATCTTGCAGGGCTGCTGTCACTGGGTCTGTACTTAGAAGGCATGCTTGGCTTAAGGAGCAATCTTTGCCAGATCATGTTAAAGCTAAATTACTGGATGCTCCCTTAAACCAAGACCGCCAGTTTGGCAACAAAGCAGAAGTAGTACTTAAAAGATGGAGGAAAAAGCTAAATCTATGCAAACTGTTAATGATTTCCTGCAAGTACAACCTCCCGGATATAGTAGGCACTGGCCTTCTAAGAATTGGTCCTTTCCTGGCTCTTCCAGGCCTTCTCAGTCCAAACCCAGAACCAGCAGACAACCCAGGCTTCAGTCTCTAGGTACCTACAGGCCTAAGCAGTGGGGGGCTCCCACTTCCAAAGCTGGAAGTAGTAAGACGCCCCTATGGTAAACTGTCACAATGACAACTTTAAACCTTCCAATCCCTGCTCAACTGACTGTTCCTTTAGGGGGAAAGATTACCCTGCATGCAAAAAACTGGGAACTCGGTACTCAAGACAAATGGGTTTTAAGTATAGCTTCCCAAGGATACAGATTCCACTTCCACTCCTTACCAACCCCAAATAGTTGGCCAGACCTACTCCCCAAATCAGTGGGCAGAGGCTCAAAAGCAAGTTCTCTCTCTTCTAAGCATCAGGGCTATTCAACCTGTCCCAGAAGAAGAATGGGGGCAAGGTTTCTACTCGAGACTTTTTCTGGTACCCAGAAAAGACAATTCCTGGTGATTTATCCTGGACCTGTCTATCCTAAACACTTTTTTGGTAATCCCAAAATTCAAAATGCTAACTCTTCATCAGCTGCTTCCCATGCTAGGCAAAAATGCCTGGTTGGCAACACTGGATTTAAAGGAAAGCCTACCTGCACATCCCAATAAGGGAATCTTGCAGAAGATGCCTACACTTCAGAGCAGGCTACATGCACTATCTGTTCTCTGCACTGCCCTTTGGCTTATCTACTGCACCCAGGGTATTCACAAAGTGCCTAGCTCCAGTTATTGCATTTTGCAGGCAAAGAAATATTCAAATATACCCATACCTGGATGATTTGTCTAATTCAGGCAGAAAGCCAGGACATAATATTAAATCATCTGGCATTTGTAAAGAAATTACTAACTTCTCTGGGGTACACCATAAACGAAAATAAATCACATCTAGTACCCTGCCAACAACTTGTATTCCTGGGATCAAGCTTGAATACAACTTCCCAGATGGCCTATCTCGCACCAGAGAAACAAGTTCATTTTACAGCCTACTTCAAACTACTGGTCACAAAGACCCAGCTGTCCGCAAGGAAAATACTGCAAGCCCTGGAGTTCATGGCATCTTGCATTCTACTAATTCCATACACAACACTGCATATGAGGAAACTACAATGGTATCTAAAAAGCCTATGTTATCAACATTCTCAGGACCTAGAATCAATGATTCCTATCATCCTTTGTCTAAAGACAGAGTTCCTTTGGTGGGCAGAGGCCTGCCACCAAAACAAGAGGCTGCCTTTCACTCTACCCCCTGCCGCCCAAACCCTAACAACAGACTGGCATGGGGGGCTCACATGGCAGGGCAGTGCATTCGGGGCAAATGGAACCAGAGTCAAATGCACCTGCATGCCAATCAAAAAAAAATGTTATCTGTACAGAATGCTCTGACGGCCTTCAAGGACCACATTCTTCCAGGACAATTATTGGTAAAGACGGACAACACCACTGTTATGTGGTACATAAACAAGCAGAGGGGAACCCACTCATACCCTCTCTGCAGACTACCCATGGCTCTGTGGAACACAGCCTTGAGCTGCCAAGTGCACCTACAAGCTCAGTTCTTGCCAGGCAAGCTAAATACACTGGCAGACGACCTAACCAGAAATCTCATAGACCCACACGAATGGAAACTGGAACCAAATATATTTTGAGAAACAAATGGGGGAGCCCAGATATACACCTGTATGCCTCCCCTCAGAACTACCAATTGGACAAATTCTGCACAAGGACTCCCCACAGACAAACCTATCAGTTTATGCCTTTCCCCCTCTGCCTCTCCTCTCCAAAGTGCTACTAAAGATCAAACAGGACAAACCAAGGACAATACTTATTGCACCAGACTGGCCACGCCAACCCTGGTACCCCCTCTTGTGCAGTGTGTCACTTCTGGAACCATGGCACCTGCCTCAGACCCCTGCCCTGCTGTCCCAGCAGGAGGGCCAGATTCTGCACCCACAGCTTCAAACCTTGAACCTTGCCGTTAGCATCCCTCAGTAAGCAAGTGATGGATGTCATTCTGGAGGCAAGGAGGCCTAGTACTAGAAAATCCTATGCTGAAAAATGGAAAAGATTGTTCCTGGAGCCAAACTCGGGATGGACACAACAGTGCCCAATTTACCACACATTCTTCAATACTTAACTGAGATGCTTCACAAGGGCCTTTCTTTTTCATCCATCAAAATTCATGCCTCTGCCATTTCAGCTCACTCTGATACAGAGCCACCCCTCTTCTCTCATCCACTGCTGAAGCAGTTCTCAGGAGGGGCCAAAAAGTTAAGACCACCCAGGAGAGCCCCTACTCCAGCCTGGGACCTTAACTCTGTATTGGAAAAGTTCACTCTACCTCCCTTTGAGCCAGCTTCAAATGCAGAGTTGAAATTCCTTTCTTGGAAAACAGCCTTTATTCTAGCCATCACTTCAGCAAGAAGGGTGTCTGAATTACAGGCCTTCATGGCAGTGGAGCCTTTCATCATCTTTCATGGGGACAGGGTGTCCCTCAAGACCAATCCTTCCTTTATGCACAAGGTGGTATCCAGTGTGGCCCTTAATCAGTCCATTCATTTGCCAACCTTCTTTTCTAATCCACAGAACAAAGGGGAATGAATACTGCACTCCTTGGACGTGCACAGACAAGTTAGATTTTACTTGGACAGGACTAAGCCTCTCAGGAAATCTGAACAGCTGCTGGTTGCATTTGCTGCAGGGGCAGGGGGGAAGGCTATTTGAAAGCAAACCATTTCTAATTGGATAGGCCATTGCATTCATTTCTGCTATAAGCACCATGGAAAACCTACCCCACAGGGGATACGACCACATTCCACCAGGGCTGTATCTACCTCAACAGCTTTCTCAGAGGTGTCCCTACCAGGGACTTCATAGAAGCTGCTACCTGGAGTTCTGTACATACCTTCACCAAGCATTACCACTTGTCAATTTTTTCTAAATCCAGAGATGGTTTTGCCACTGCAGTCTTGCAGGGCCTTATAGCTGGTCCTAACGCTATCTAATTGCCTCCTCCCTTCCTTAGCTTTGGGAATCTACCCAAATGTAATGACTGCAACAGTGAAACACAAAGAAAATAGTACAGTTGTGTTCACTTGCCATAAATGTAGATGTTCGAGTGTATGCAGTCCTGGTTACCCTGCCTCCAGCCCCCCAACATCTATTGACTATACCTCTATTCTTGCTTTACTATGCTTAAAGCTTTCTGGTGTATTTGCTTTTTGTTGGAGGTGTAACCTTGTATATAATTACTTCCCATTATGGGGGCACCTGACATCTGGGGCAAGAAAAAGTGATGTAATGGCGTCGGCTGCATGCTTTATACCCCTGACTACCTGACGTCATGGAAGATGAGACTGCAACCAACACAGGACCTGAGACTCGGGCTGACCTGAGGGCTACCTGCAAACAGATAACCCAAATGTAATGACTGTAACAGTCAATACACTTGAACAACTACATTTATGGTAAGTGTACACAACTGTACTTTCTTTTATCTCTGGTACAATATTCCACATTTCAGATACAGCTGGTTTAGACTTCGATTTCCATTTTCTAGTAATTGCTTTTTTGGTAACCACCAAAATTAAACTGAACAAGGCTTTACTGTGACTAGATAATTATAATCTTGTAGACAAAAAGAAGTATTTGATTCA